>NC_045168.1:21006935-21096935 GCF_900700415.2 Clupea harengus
CATGAAGCACGCCCACCCATCTACAAGTAAGAAAATCCTCAGATTAACTGTAATTACATTTAGATTCAGTACTCACCCTTGCTGACAGCTACTGACTAATATCTCCCCCTCTTTGTAGCACTGGAGTGCAGGAGGCCTGATACACTCGTGATGGAGACAGACAGTGTCATCTATGTGGACCCAGTCCAAATGCCCACTGCTTCAATGACATCTGCAGTGACCATGAAGCCCACTCCTACCCTGGCCACCAATCCTAACCACTACACCAGAGAGGAGCAACTGAAGATAATGGAGTACCATCAACACATGGCTTCTTACTACAAACAGCTGAAGCTCACGGCTGAACACACCCCAGAAATGGGGGGGTCAGTGTGCCATCAGGAGCTCCAGAGAAAGAGAGGAAGCATCCATGACAGGAGCTGGGATGAGCCTCCTCTGAAGAGGGGTTGGGAAGACGGCACAGAGGGCATCGTTATCCCTGATGATGCAGAAGAAAAACTCAGTGCCATTCCGGGTGTCTGGGATTTAGCCATAGAGATGGGCTTCCTGAAAGTCTGCAAAGCAGATGATTGAAAGGATGTTCAGATGACCATAGTATTATTGTATTATTATTTTCAAAGAAAATTCTCTTTTTACTAGTATATTTAAACAATTGTTTATGGTTTTCCTTTACACTATACAATTAAAACAATAAATGCAATGAATAGTGTCTGCTTCAATCATTCAATATTTCACTGAAAAAAATGAAAGTTTGAAATAAAGAGAGTGAATAATGGAGTGGGAATGAGAGAAAGATAGTAAGACTAAGATAGGGTAGTAAGAAGCAAAGGACAAAAGCAACCGAGAAAGATAATGTCATCACAGGACTAAATTACCATCTGCCTCATTGATTTCTGAGGCTTGAAACGATTTACCATTTCAGTTTTAATTAAGCCAGTTAGATAAAGACAGATGATATTGTTGGCTTGCCTTAAATGAAACCAGCATTAAAAAGGATGTCTATGCTCCAATCCCAGAGAGCAATCACTGAGATGTTGTTTTCATGTTTCTGCCTGAAGTCCTACACAATTATTAATATGTTCTAAGACACTGTTACCCTGATGTGTAATTTCATTGATGCCTTATGAAGGAAACAAGGTCCAAAAGGAGAAGTAAACTCTCAGAAGCCCCCAGACCATTAGCGCCTACTCTCCACATCCCCCCCCTGCCTAAATCCCTGTCAACAATGTGGTGTGAAAGACAACTCTGTCCTCCCCCTTTAGTTAGATACGATTATTCAGTTTATGCTGCATTAGCTCTGATGTTGTGGACAGGCAGACAAGTCTATTTATACAACCTAAACTGTAAGACATACTGTGATCATAATACGCTTCATTTTACACTACAGACAGTCCTCAACAAAAATGGTGCATTATTGTTTCACTGTCAGTGCCTTGACTGTAAAGATGGGAAAACTGGCAGAAATGTGTGAATAACTTCAGTACTCCCCCCCCCCCCCTCTCTGCTGTGAAATCTGGCATCAATCTTGCATATCAGACGTGCAATCCAGTCGACATCCCTCTGACCCTACACCACAAATTGGAGAAACCTTATCGTCAGCTCCTGCTTTCAGCACCTAATTTAACTCTTTGAGGTAGCTGCCCCGCATTCCTCGTCTGCCAGAAGCCATGAGGAAGTCAAAAAAAAAGAAAGAACATGCCACGCCGATTCCGTCTGATCCTGATTCTCATTGGCCTCCAGCTCCCTGAGTCTGGCAGTTTGAAAGCAAAGCTGCGTTTTACCAGTAATCAAATTTGCTCTTTAAAGCTGAAGAGTTGCTTGGGGCCACGAGAGAAATAATTCCTCTTTCTTTCCATAATAATACTTGTTCTCTTCTGTTGTCAAGAAGTGTACCTACTGATCTGATGGTAAAAAATAATGCACTCACATGAAAGAAGAAAAACAAGTTGCTCCCACAGGAGAGATGTGGCAAGATCATGTAATTCTCGTGGCTAAAAAAAGGCACTGTAGTACATTGAGATAGACAGGATGAAGAGACAGCTCTCTGTAGGTAGTTCATTAAGATTGACAGTGCTTTTTGCCATCTTTCAAGTCATCAAAATACAGTGGGCATTATAGGAGAGGATCAGGCGCTTCAGAGAATACCGTCTCTCCCTCTGTGTGTTTATGTGTGTGTGTCTGTGTTCATGTGTGTGTGTCTTTGTGTGTTTGATGTTTGATGTGACCTTCTCAATAAAATGAAGTAAAACAATCAAAAACTCATGACCTCCATTCTCTTTTATGTCATTATCGATCACAATGAAGAGACAACTGGTCTTATTTTAGTCGTGCAGCATGCAAGTCTTAATGTAAAATAAAAGGGTGTGGACAAAATAAAAATTACTTTTTTATGTTCGTGTGTGCCAGACACCAAGATGGTTGGGTGAAATGGCATAACAGCAGAATGTGGTGATGAAATTACGTCATAATTCCAGTATCTCAGTCTGTGCAGAGTGCAAAGCCAAACTAGAGAATTGCATCATGAGCAACACTGTACCGTGTGCTACAACATTAAACTGACATGCCTGGGACATGCCTTACTATGAATTAATGAAAGTTATGTACAGGGGAAAAGCCACATTGTCATCAAAAGATCTAAAGTAAATATAAATAAATAAATATTAGTTTATCATGCAATATCATGCAACTATAGTAAAATTAAATGAAAGTGACATCATGAAATGACAACAGAAAGACTGTGAAATGGCCTACGGTTCACAATGTCCAACTTCCATCTCACACGACCCCATCTGTATACCATGGTGCCCCAATGTCATGGTAACAACACTCATTACAACACTCATTCCAAGAACACTCCAACAAGTGTGTACCAGGAACTGCGCATGGACCAAATGCTTCAATTCCATTTCACATACGGGGCTCATGATAATCCAAGCATCAGTATTTGCCATTTAGGTCAGAGAAGTTGAAGCTGCTCTTGTAAATCAGATTGTGCCATTTCTCCTTCCTCTTGGCCAACACATACTGACAAAAGGTAATTAAAGTTAAGTAAACATTAGATATTATTTTGCAATCAATAATGTTTTTCTTCACTTTTGATTATTTTTAAAACATGTTAATTCATGGGCAGAAGGATTTGCATTTGTGTAATAAAAGAAAATAATACATAATCAACTGTGAGGCAAAATCGATCGATCATTAACCAGAAGATGCACAGAAGATTGCAATGATTGCATCATTACCCTTAATGAGCAGCTGGGGTTGAGGAACTGTGCTCGATACAGACCAACACAGACTATCCCTCTGACCATGTAAACAATCACACCGAATTAAAACAAAATGGAGACAGGAGTGTTTGTAGTAGCATATAATCATTTGCCTCTACGCTGCGCTTCACTCTCTCACTGTTCAACTCTCTCATGTCCTCTGTTCTCTCTCTCTCTCTCTCTCTCTCTCTCTCTCCCTCCCTCCAATCTCTGCCCTTCATCCGCTCTCTTTGAAATGATGAGGTCGCTCTTTGTCTCCCATCCTCTTTCTAATCATGATATTAGCTCATTTTCTGGCTCCTCACCTTACCCTGGGTAAATGAAAGGCTTTGGGGCTGCGGGGACAGTGGCGGACGTGTAATCCGGTGCAGGATGGGAGCGGGCTGAGTCACAGGATGAGGACGGTCAGGCGGTGTGAGATTAATCACCTGCACTAACACCCTCGTTTGCTCTGAACCCTGCCACCACCATCCACTCAACAAGGAGAAATGCTCTTGATGGACAGAAAATGCGTCTCCGATGGCCTATCCCCTTTCTTTGTCATTTGTTCTGTCTCTCTCTACCTTCTCTCTCTCATTCTCTCCATTACCCCCTTAGATTCTTTTTTTTATCATCTCTCTCTTTCTCTCTCTTATGGAGTGAAGGGGCCATTATTGGAAATGAGGTGTAAAATGTCTCCTCACAACAGGCCGACTGCCTGCCACTTCTCGTTCATCTCCACACCACCCAACCGCTGTGTGTCTGTGCGTGTGCCAGCCTATGTGAGTATGTCTATGTATATGTGTGTGTGTGTGTGTGTGTGTGTGTGTGTGTGTGTGTGTGTGTGTGTGTGTGTGTGTGTGTGTGTGTGTGTGTGTGAGAGTATGTGTGCACATGTGTGTGTGTGAGAGAGTATGTGTGCACGTGTGTGTGTGTGTGTGTGTGTGTGTGTGAGAGAGAGAGAGAGAGAGAGAGAGAGAGAGAGAGAGAGAGAGAAAGAGAGTGAGTGTGACTGCCTGTGTGTGTGTGTGTGTGTGTGTGTGTGTGTGTGTGTGTGTGTGTGTGTGTGTGTGTGTGTGTGTTTGTTCATGTGTGGGACTGCCTGTGTGAGAGTGTGTGTTTGATGAGTCTCACTATTCACAGGTCAGTTCATCTCAGTGCCCTCGCCTCCTCTGCCAGAGGCCTCGCATCATTCAGCCTGTGAAATTGAGTCGCACCAGAGATCTCCGCAACTACCCTCATTTCCTCCCAGGTTTGCTGGAAAACAGACATGCTCATCTCCTCCTCTAATCACTTCTATTCTACTTCTCTTTACCTCCCTCTCTTTGCTCTCTCTCTCTCTCTCTCTCTCTCTCTCTCACTAGAGTTATATATAGTCTTAAGTCTCTCAACTGCCACCAAATATATGAGCGTTGCAGAAATGACTAGCCGAATATGAATGGATAGATGTCAGCTGTTTGTCAAAACGTCAAAACTGTTCAGGTCACTAGAATTGTTTTAGTGGCGTTCTAGGATTAAAATAAATATTGTGTAAACCTTCAGGTATGTGACGACAGACACGAAAGGATCGATCTAAGGATTTGAGCAAAAGTTTAGAGGTCTAATAACTTGATCTAAGCTGGAGAAGCCATGTTTAACCACCAATTGAACTCACTTTGCCTCAGCATTAACAGATATTTTACACTGCAATTAGTTTCATACAGAAACTCTACATGTCAAAATAATCTCTTGACAGTAACAGAAGATTAGGAAATGTGAAATAAGGGGGACGTGATTAGCTGTTAGCTTCTCCGTGTCGCCCTTGGATAATGTTGACAGCAAAGGTCATATCCGCTCCAGCACAGAGAGTTGGAGGTTATCTACGCACCAATAATCCTCTAACGAGATCGTCAGGTATTACCACATTTTAATTTATCTCTTATCTCCATCAGCTGTGCGGACTGATTAAGGAAATGTGTCAGAGGCGTCACTGTCATGCTGCCCAGTGCTGCTTGATTCAAATTAGCCAGGGGAGGGTAACATGGAGTTTCTACTGTCTAGGATGATGAGAATAAACAGACTTCAACTCAAAAGCTGTGTGTCTCGGTGTGTGGGTGTGTGTTTATGTGTCTGTGTATGTGAATAATAAACTATGAAATCATAGTGTGAATACCAATATTTATAATTATTCTTTTCAAATGAACATATAAAAAAAGGCTTGAATCGTGCAATATGAAATGCATACAATGTATATGAGTTCAACTGGTTAGTTTTCTGCTCTTTTAATCACATTTTTTAATCACAGTTTTTAATAGGCCTGTGGCAACTGCAGAACAGCACACCACTTTCCCACAGCTAATGTTGTAACAGGTATTCTATCCATCGTCAGAGCCACCATGAAATAAATGTAGAAACTGCCTGTAATTGCGCAGCCATGGCCTATTTAACCCATACAGAGGTAAACAGCCCATGAAGAGATGATATGAATAAGCTAGCTGCCACTGTCTGTCTGTCTGTGTATGCATATTATAGAGATGCATAGAAATTGGACATTTCTATTCCACAGACAAAACTGTAAAGTTATCACAAATGTTCATGTATAAAACAAGCAAAGAAGCTTAAATGCAGAGTTGTCTGAAATATACCATTGGCTGGGCTACAATTTCAGCCGAGACATCCTTTGAATTCCTGCGGAGCATTTAGAGAGGACTCAGCTTGTCGTCATGGTGCCACATTTCAGCTGCAGGACTCAGAGACACCACTGGAGACAGCCAGGACGGGTCTTCCCAAGACAAAACACGAGCCAGATACATCTGGATCACTGCCAAAATATTGGGAAGAATTTTTAAGCAGCGATTATATAGATGAGCAGCTGTCATAACAGGGAGCCAAAGAGAGGGAACTAAAAACAAAGTGAAACAGATATAACACGCTAATCCATTTAGCAGACATGCATGCTTCAGTTAATGCAAATGATCCACCATAGTGAAGCTCAGCATCGTCACATTGAAAAGAATATGTCCCAGGAATAAGTAAGAAGTTAGCAAGGCGCAACAACGTGCCTGTCGTGCTAAGTGGTGCATTATTCAGATACAGCATTTGGCCAGAGTAAGGTCATTGATTTTCAGTTTTGCCTGCCCACAAGAAGTCTGTCACCTTCACAAAGTTTGTATGAATTGGGATGTGTCCAAAGCTGAAGTGGAACAAACTCTTGTACAGATTGCAAAAGAAACAAATGGGTTTTTTTTATCCATCGGCCTGTTTGGCCGTGCCGAGCCAAGCTGTGGTGAGCTAATTTGCATTTCCATTACACCATTACACCATTACTTCCATTACGCCAAACAGCGCCGCGCCACACTCTGTTTGGACCCTCTCCTGGGCAGGACCAAACAAGCCCGGTCTGCCTCCGGATGCGCCGAATGACATAGAAGATACTATCTCTTTTGTGACTCAGTCCTCATTCAACGCTTGACATAGGGTGTCTGTATGTTGGTATATCAAGACACATATAAAGCAGATCCGGTTAAAACTTTTTATCTGGAAAGTTTGAATAGTAACTATGTAACAGTGCTAGTAAACAGTAAACTGCCCAGCAACATTTCTACTACAGTGAGAGTGTTTAGGTAGCCATTGAATTGACAAAATAAACGTATTCTGTCATTGTGATGAATGGTATAAACTCGATAAAATGGTACATTTCATGGTTAAATAACATTGTTATCTGGAGAACTAGCAAACTGGCAAGCTAGCCTGCAAAAAAATGTAAAACAGCTAACATTAATGTTAGCAAGGATTCAGGCTTAGAAATAATACATTTTAACCAAGTAACCTCCATTGTCTTTCTACAGAAATAGGACAAGCCTGGAAAGTAAACAGGTTGATTTCTTTTTGGACTAAAACAAATACTTCCTTTGTGGGATAATGTTTTATATACCTAAATATATGTATGGCAACTGGGGTATAAATGGAGGAAACTAACATTGTGCTTTGGGTTGTAGAGTTCTTTTCCTCCACTTTGTCCATTTTTGTATGTCAGGAGGACACCTTGGCGCCCTTTACCCCTTACTTAAAGACATGAGTAGACCCTGATGCATGTACATGTAAATCCAAGCTGTGCTCGGTCGATGAAGCTGAGCGAAGTGGCCATGACTGACGCCATTCATATGGAAAAAAGGCAAAAGTCAACCACCCTTATCTCTCTCCCAGTCGCCTCCTGTACCATTGAGAGGTCCTTTGGGCTGGACATTGAAAGTATGTTTTGGGCATTAATAACGATGAATAGGTTTTGATGAGCAGTTTGACTTAATTGTGATTGAATGGATGAGATGGACGTACGGAGGAGATCATCTAATACATTTTTTGTTTGCAATGTGGAAATAAAGTATCAAAACTGTTCAGTCCATCCTAATGAACATAACTGTAGATCTGTTATTTTGTGCTATGTGATTTAAATGGTGGACAGATTTAATTTGGTACAGATAACACACCCTAAAACTGTGCCAACTCAAAATAAAACAGTGGCCAGAAAGTGTGCCTGACTGGGTGCATGCCTGTGTTATGACACTCTGCGTAGAGATATCATAGCATGATCTGACAGTTGCCTTCAGTGGCGAAGTGTATTTCTGGTCTGTCAGACTGACATGAAGCTATCGATGTGACATATTTTAAAACTGCCATTACTGGGCACTAACTGGTGTTTTCTTCTTTGTTTCCCTGCACACCTGCCGGCATATGAGATGAGAGGCACATCTGCTGCAGGCCATGACGTGTCACAACAGTCAGTGTTGTGATCAGGCTGGATGTTAGCGCAAACATCAGTGTAAGTGGAGTGTATGGGGTCAATTTAGAGAGAAAACGGCACGGAACAAGGGTCAAATCACAGCCAGACGCACATTAGACAGCTGCAAATTAAAGTCCACATGGGTAGCATGTGACCTGTTTTGGCAAAGCTCTTGTTCTCTTCAGACTGGCAGGAAAGAAAACACTTCGCTGTGAAAGGAAAAGCCAAATAAATAGAGTAGTGGCTCTGGGTGAGTTCAAACTTGTGCAATCACTTGTTGTTCTGTGACACAGACACATATGGAGAAGACCATTAGTTGAGTGGTAGCCAATGACTGAGCCATTAGAAGGCAGCTGACTAATTGGTTCCTCCCTGTTTCACTCATTAGTGCAACAAGCAGTGATTCCCATCTGCTCCTCTGGAGGTCCGCTCAGCCAGTACAAGTCAATGAGTCAATCAGTATGTCCGCCTGTCTGTCCACCCATCTTTTTACACTCTTTTCTTTTTTAGCTTTTTGTACTATTGTTGTGTTATATTTTGTTCCTCGTGGCACCAACAGGAGCAGCGTTCCAAATTTCGTTGTATGCAAATACAATGACAATAAAGGCTTTTCTATTCTATTCTATTTATTCTACTGTAATGATTTGGATTTACCCCTCCCTATTTCTCTCAGCACAGCATTTATTTAGCTCCACCTAATCAACGATTTCACTAATTATTTCACAGGGCACTGCCTGGGTGTGGTTATACAGGCCTGTGAGTTTGCTGCGGTCTGTCTAGTTCAGACCTGGGCAAAGTGCGGCCCAAGGGCAATTTGCGGCCCGTTGGCTGTCCCTGTGCGGCCCGTGGAGGTCAATTGTAAATTAGGAATCAAACGTAAATACCTGTACTTATTATACGGCTCTTCAGAATGTTCCAAAAAGTTCCGTTGATTTGAATGGGCCATCCCAACGTTCGCAGGTCTAATTTCTTTATATTCACTGCTGCGAAAAATGTATGACTGGTGTCATTGGCAACGGGTTTTGTGCTTTTAATTCACATCTATTATATCATTCCGCAACGCAAGTAGTCCGGTCATTTCACGTAACTGAAAGTCATTGAAACTTGAAGTCAGAAGGTGGGTTGCTTCGCATTTGCGTGAAGAACTAAACGGCAACAAAATCATTAAAAAGAGGCATTTTGGAGAAATGTCTTCTATTATTTTGGTAAGTAACCGTATAATAAGCGGGATATTTTTTTATTTCCGTAGGCCTACATTCGTGCGTGCCTGCGACCATTTTCGCTGATAAATATTTATATTACTATTCATTTGTATAAATACTATTGCATTGCAAGCTTGCTCTCGTGTGTGTGTGTGTGTGTGCCATGTGTATTGGTCGTCTGGGAACACCTTTAATACTGCAAACATGCTCATTTTCAAAATCGTTTTGGTGAATGTTGATTACATGTTGATTAAATAATGTTGGCGTTTTTAATATGCCTGCACCAAATTTTTTTTATAGCCTAAATGCAACATATACTCTTACAAGTAGCAGTTAATCAAAACCATACAATTTAATGTTTTTTTTATAAAGAGATACAACTTATATTGAGCAGAATTGAGTTCAGCCTATTGGTCCGGCCCTCCACAACAGTCCCACTATCTCATGTGGCCCCTTGGGGAAAATAATTGCCCACCCCTGGTCTAGTTTAATTAGTTCCTTAGTCACCTATTCCCTTTTTTTGTTTTTGAGGGTTTGCTTCTGTCTGTCAGTTTCATATAGCCTAATGGCTTGTGTTTGTCTTGCTTAATTTGTTCTTCTGCTTCTTATTTTCTTTTTCTTTGTTTTCGTCCCCGTTGGTTTACTTTAGTGTAAAGGCATATTTGTTCCCAGTGCATGTGCTGTCTGTTTCTGTGTTTTGTTTGTATGAGTAGTTTAGTTGCACTTTGTTTATGCTGCAGGTATCATGACAGAGGGGGCGTTGGTGGCGTCCTATCATTGTGTTGTGTGCGTTTGTTCATTATTGTCCTTATTGCTGGGGTCGACTGGTGTTGTTGTTGATTTCCTCTGCCCCTTTTTGGTTGATTAAGCAGGCATTGGGCTATCCTGGAGGGGGGCAAGTCACCTGGTGGTGGAGTACCATCAGTCCATGCTAATAGCTTATCACTAATACAGCGTGGTTGCTGTGTCACTGTTGTGCCCTGGAGTACACCTCCCAGTTACCTCCCATAGTTTTTTTTTTCATTAGTGTAAATGCTAGCGGGCTAGTCACAAAAGAATGGCAGAGAAAGTGCAGCCAAAATGTCCAGTTCCACCTATACTTACAACAGCTTTTGCTGATAAACAAAGCAAGAAAAGAAATACAGAAGTAGGCTACAAGGGCTGTGTACTGAAAGGCCTCTATATCTAACAAACACAAACTCTGTGACACAAATTTAGAAGCACCATCCGATACGTGGTTAAGGGAGTTGTGCAGGCACAGTCACCCAACATGCCTCCTCCTTTCAGTCTGGCTGACAGTTGACCGTCCACTGAGACACAGAAGTATGTGGGCAGGAAAGGAGATTAAGATGAAAGGGTCCAGAAGCCAAGCTTTACAGCTCAAAGAAAGCACCCACCACAGGGACAGGAAGCCAGGCAGTTGTTGGTCTGTAACGTTAGTTGATGGTGTGTTAGCATACCACATCCAACTTAGCCCCAGGAGATCAGGAGGTTATGCTGGCAACAATTGAGTTGAAGGGAAAGAAAAGAGATGCCATGGTCGTTGTATTTCTGTTGGACGGGTAAGTATCTGGTATATTTTAAGGAGAATGTATCATTTCTCATGTACTCAACATAGCTGTAAGGTATGTTTACATGTACTTTGTATGTAATCTGTTTGTATTGCACTGTAGTTGTGAGCAAGTGGCGTTCAAGGGTATTTATCTTATGTCAGTCTATATTGGCTTTGTATGGGATGTTTTAGAACTGTGGTGATGTAGCTAATGTGTGTCTTTTTGTAGTTGTGAGAATGAGACATGACATAGATGATTCACTGTGCTACTCTCCCCAACACCGAATACTCTTCCGTGGACTCAATTCAATTCAATTCAATTCAATTCAATTCAATTTTATTTATATAGCGCCATAACAATACAATTGTCTCTAGGCGCTTTACAGAGCCCAGAGCCTGAACCCCCTTAGTGCAAGCACATTGGTAACACGGGCAAGAAAAAACTCCCTGTTAGTCAGGAAGGAACCTTAAGCAGAACCACGGCACATAAGGGGGGACCCATCTGCTTGAGGTCGGCCGGGTGGAGATAGGAAGGGGGGATGGGGGGAGGGTTGTGTGGCAGAAGAGGATGGGAAACAACAGGTGATGTACATATCCTGCATTTGGTAGGTGTACATAATATACAGTGCCCTCCACAAATATTGGCACCCCTAGTGAATATGAGCAAAACAGGCTATGTGTGTTTTTGTGAATATTTTGAGTGAAAGGAAAGAGGATAAACAGCAAAGACATACTTTTTTATAGCCTGTTTTGCTCATATTCACTAGGGGTGCCAATAATTGTGGAGGGCACTGTATATACAGACATCCGGTGGTAAATACATGATAAAAACAAGACCAGAAACATGTTGATGGTGGCAATATTATATATTGTATATAAATGCTAGCATGAGGTAGAGTAAGTGTACGGCAGAGACTCGTGCTCCAGTAGTCAAGTGGTGCAAACGCGTTTATGTGTTTTGGAGTAGTGACTTTGCAGGGGTCTAAAGGAAGGGGCTTGGATTTTTTTCAGTTGTATACTTACAAAATCTATCTTACTCTTGCTGGTTTCTCCAGAATCACCTACCCTACCTTTAATGTTGCATCTGAACAGCAACCCAGAAGGTGTCTCAGATCATTATATGAAGTTAATTGACAGGCAATATGCAAATTGAAATGAGTGACAATCTTCGAAATAAAATGCCATATTAATCACATTATGTAGATAAGATGAAGCCACAGGGAAAGGCCATCTAATTAAATTATGTCATAGAAACTCTTAATTTGTGCAGCAAACCCTTCTGAAGGCGTACATGTTTGGTGTGCTCTCATTGTAGTTGATTTCCAGGTTTTCTTTACTGAGGGCAACATTTATTTCCATGTGGCAATAGCTAATTTTTGGCCTGGCTTGTTTTCACCTACAGTAAAAGCATCAAACTGACATTCATTAAGTAAACTCTCCAGTGCTGTTTCCAGGGAGAACCTGGTGACACTGAGGAATATGTTCCTTGATTCTGACAATTCTGTGAACTTTTTTCATTATGTCAGCATAGAAAGTTCATGCCAGGACAAGTCCTTTTTTGTCTTTCTGTTATTCAGCTGGACCCCCGGTTATTTCCAATCATCCATCACTCCAAATCCCTAGAGCAGAATATGAGTAAGACTTGATGTAGTCCTTTTCATCCTAAAATCAACCACCATCTCTTATGCTTAGTAACGGTCTGCTGTACATTGATCTTTTCCAATCTCTGATAGACTCAACCACTGCAAAAAATGTCAGCAAATGGCATGACTCAGAGTATGGAAACATATGAATGTGAAGAGGGGGTGGTCACCTGTAGTGGTCCTGGGTGTTACACTGTCATCTTCATGGCTAAAACTAGCATGTCATAACTATCCGGTTGTGACATGATTATGTTAGTCTTTTGACGGAGTGACACCATACCGTGATGGGCAAACTTCAGAGGGTCAAATGAAAGACCGGCTTCTCCAGCACTTTCATCACTATGGATGCGAGTGGAACTGTGCTTAATCAACAGGGACAAAGGGAGCTGTGAAATTTGGCACAGGAACCAGACAGGATGTTGAAGATGGCGTGATAAAATGATCATAATTTCTCATTAAAAAACTGTTTCTGTGCTAGGTGATTGATAATTCTGACATTACGTGATACTAAACTTTTGGCTTGAGTTTTCAAATTGACACTGTATTTTGTCTGAGCGTAAAATGCGTGGCCTTTATTGATTCATTTTATAACAAGGGTCTAACACCTCAATAAATCATGTACGAGAAAAGTGCAGTCATTTTGCATTGCTTTAATTATACATAGATATACATTTTGAATATAACTGGAAAAATCCAAACTAGAGGCAACTGTTAGGGTGATGAAAGCAAAGGAATACAATACAATTGTCTATTTAACCACTGAATAATTTGTTCTGACTTTTTTACTTAAATTATATTAAAAGTGAAAGCCGCACACAGACAGCCTCCACACAGATAATTCCCATTGTAATTCCCAATAGGCACATGCATATTAAAGTAGTGGTCAGTTCCCCCACAATAAAGTATGGATTCCTTTCTCTCCTGAATGCTGGCATCTCGCCTCAGATGGAACGTTACATTGAATGTAGTGTTGTGAACTCCGGAGAAGAATAGACAGACTGTAATAATGCTCCCTGCCTTTAGGATTCACTGGCTGTACATAAAGCCATTATCAGGAGTTTCATAGAAAGGCAGCAGCATGTAATGACATCATTACAGTCTTAGGCAGAGGAGCAGTGGATCCTCCACCCTTGGAGAAAAAGCAATTTGGATTTAAATTGATTGCTGCGGGATTAGTCATATTTCATGAAGTATTGAAACACTGGCGTTCAACTAATGTATAGAAAAAACATTAATTCGGGTGTGAATGAGGTTTTCAAAATGCATTCATAGAAAATAATGAATTACTCAGATCCTTCTAAATTAATCCATTTGAATCCAATGAAACCATATAATTAGTTGTTCTTCAGCTGTGTCCTTATAGCTCGGAAACTCCCAGCCTACTGTTGAATTGTCTGGATTAATTATTCTCTTTTGGTCTTTCTTAACGCTGAACAAGGGTGATGTGTCATTAGAAAGATATCCATAGATAATATATTAACCATGTCAAACATTTGAGGAATACCTACATAATTAATTCCTCAGTGTTTCATTTTAAATCCCGAGCTTCTATGAATGTTAACATGGGTCCATGAAGTCAGGTTGCAGCTACATTTTGTTGTGCCATCTATCAAAGTCTCACAGCTGATGGATTCTGAGTAAAAAATGCCAACACTTGAGGATGGACCAGGGAGACGAGGTCAAGGAAGTTTATTTCAGTGTGCAGCCTGCACAGGGAGCCGTCTCAAGCATAAGCTCAGGAAGTGACTGACTGGCAGTGGAAAAGGCATAACGTTTATACGAGGCAGGTAGTAAAGACAGTATGTAAAGTCAGCCTAATTAGTCAGCATGACTCAACTAGTCATGTAAACAGAGAGGAACAGGCTAGGTGGAGGGACAGGAATGTAAAATGCAAGTTTTTAAGGTAGCTATGAGGCTGTAGGGAGTGTAATGTGCAGAGAAAGAGAGCGAGGTTGAGAAAGAGATAGAAATGGTTTATTATAAAATAGAGGGAAGTTAGTCTCTTTCTCAATTTTGTTCCCTCTCTCAAGATGAACTCCCTCGTTGAAACCATCACAGGGGTTCCTTCTTAAATAAAACCACTCCAAAAAAGTTAAAAGAGTGGGGTCTGATAGAAGCTGTCAGATATACCATACACTTCACACATCATCTGAGTATGTTTTAAAATATGACATGGTAGTAGCTCTGGAAAGCTTGGAATTTAAATGTTCTTTTGAGGGCTACATACTTGTACCATCCCTGAGCAGAACCCTATCTGGAGGAGAAGCTTGACAGGGAGACAGTGGCTACCCCCTTTTCATAGAATCACAAGGCTGTCAGAGCCAAAGGTCTTAAGAACAGTGCCACACTTTTCCCCCTCAAATCTTCACATTTCTTCAGATGCCAGCTTTTAGGGAGCCTGCCATATTATTACTATTTCCATTGTGGTTTTCAGTTGGATATAGATTGTAGATCTTTGATTTGCTATATTTTTCCAAGAGTTTATCAGAAAACTCTACATGACTGCTCTTTACTGGTCTGAAAGAAGTTTGGTTTTACTATGGCTGTGAGTAATCAGGTGGTAATCAGGCTTAAAGTCAATGAAACTTCCTCCACATGATATATTGAATAGTAGCACCCAGTCAGTGGTGGAATGTAACGAAGTATTTTTACTTCGTTACTTTACTTAAGTACATTTTTACGTATCTGTACTTTACTTAAGTAAAAATAATAGTGCATACTTTTTACTTTTACTCCATTACATTTTTTAGCTATTATCTATACTTTTACTCCGCTACATTTCTACAATATGTGCTGTTACTCGTTACATTTTATGAACATAGTTTCGCCAAAATGTTGCCTACACAAAACTATGGATTGCGTTGCTGTTTTGGAAGTTTAAACCAATCAGGTGGCTCTATCAACTCCAATGATATCAGAGTGCCCGTTTGGCAGCAGCACTAGCGGACGGTAGCTTTGCCTGTTATAGTTGAACATTCAGCCTGACTACTGCCTATTCAACATGGATCCAGAGTCGGCCTGAACTGAGCCCTCTGATATGAGCCACCCTTGGCCCTATTCAAAAGATATGTTCGAGTTCAAAGGCCCCAAGAATGACTCCTGGAGGTTTCAATGCGTTTCCTGTCTCCCTCAAAAAAAGGAGTTGCTAGCCTTCAATAATTCGCCCTCAAATTTAAAGTAGCATATCGAGGTAAGCAGAGTGATTGCTATGCTAAGTTAATGTCCCTGACTTTGGAATATTGATATATGTATTTAATTCGTTTACTGACATGATATTATAATTGTTATCTAGCGAAATGCATGTTGACATACAGCAATAGCATCAAAAAAACATGATTGGACCTTCATTATATATTTAACCTAGTGGTAAGATAAAGCTGGTAAGTTAGCTATGTCAAGCTAGCGTGCCTTGTTCTGTCCAGTTTTACAATCACATTTGTTTTTCATGTTCCATGTTTCCCTTTTTTTCACGTTTACAATTAAATAAAAGATTTAAAGATATCACATGGTGTCTTTTATTGGTTTGGCTTAATGGTATTAACTTTGCAAATAATCCCTGGTAGATAACTTGTCATCCGCAGAATTGTAAGATATAGTGTGAACAGTATTACAGATGGTAGGCACAATAAGTACACCAACCTTTCCAATTAACAAATGTTGTTGCTTATAATTATTACTAGTAGTGACATCTGTAGAGGCATTTATTACCAGTAGCTATTTCTTTATCAAAATGGCACAGCCTAGACATTGAGAGACAACCAATTGCGTGAGTACTTTTACTTTTAATACTTAAAGTAAATTTAAAAGTAAGTACTTTTTACTTAAGTAGGATTGTTGATGTAGTACTTTTACTTTTACTTTTATCTTCCTGGGTACTTGTACTTTTACTTAAGTACTAAACTTCAGTACTTCCTCCACCACTGCACCCAGTTAAGTCAGGAAGATGCTAGCTAACTTTGCGTACATGATACTAGCAACAGTAGTTCTCTACATACAGTAACTAAGCAAAAGGTTAATCAAATATAATGTTATTATGCTCATGAACTGGCAAGCCATATGGCGAAGTCCTCAAGTATAAATCTTTCACTCCTTCAGTATAGAGTTCTAAATTACTGAAGGCGATTTATTCTTTCACATATTCAATCAAATGTTGCCCTCCAGAGCTCCACTACTGGCACAGCATTAGTGCTTTTTGTGATTTCTTTCTGTGTTTGCTTTCTTGTTAAGGTAGTGCTTTAATTTCCTCAAAAATAATCTACACTCATTTCCGACTGTTAACCGCGGTTTATTGATTTGTCAAAATTTCTGCAGCCCTGAGGTTAATACTTGGGTGTGTCCTACACATGGGAAAGCATTATTTATTGATTTTTTTTCTCTCTGCCAAGTAAAGCATGAATGGGTCTATCAATGTGTTTAAATCGTGGTTGTTGTGAGAACACTTGCAATCCTTGATCGGTAAAGATAGCTATGGTTAGCTTCTGCTCACCTTGTGAAACTGGTGACGCATTAAGCTAAGTGACTTGCCTTGGAGTCTGTTAATTTTTGCTAATAGCAGAGGGATAGCAACAGGCATATTTTTCTAGCCATTCCTGGCAAAATAGTGATGCCCATATATTCCTTTTGATTTACAGATCTAACATTATACCAAAAATAGACAAAACACAGTGGAATACCCCCTCATGATGACTGTGTAGGCTACCTGTCATTTTGTGGCCTAGATAATTGATATTAGGCTACGTTAGCATATAAATTGAGCTGTTAGGAGAAGGTGTGACTTTCAACTTAGTGAACATATTTAGTTTGTACAGACAAGGTATTGTGTTTTTGTATTAACTAGCATATAGTTTGAAGTTGCTGGGTGAAATAACCCATCTGACTGGGTTAAAATAGCAATGTTAGCCCAACTGGATGGGCTAGCTTGACTCAGATTTGGGCTGATTCTAATAACCCAGCGGCTGGGTTAAAATAATAACCCATTATTTGCAGGCGCAGATGACCCCCAGTCTCTCTTTGCTGAAGCCATGAGTTTCAGCTCATTTCAGTGCACAGGTTGTTGATCTGTTCATCCAGGATGAACAAGAGAACAGTGATTTGGAAGAGGAGGAGGTATCATGCTGCACATGTGACAAATACATCTGCAAAGTTAGTACACACACTTGCATATTGTCCTGCATGTGTGTGTGTGTGTGTGTGTGGGGGGGGGGGGGTAAAATTCAGTGTAGTTGCTGCTGAAGGTGGGTCATTTTGTACCCTTAGGACAAGGGCAGTATACAGAAGGTTGAGACAACACAAGGGTTAATTATTTGTTTATCTGTTAGAGGAAAGGCAAGAATATGATTTACCTCCATCTAGCTCAGGGAAAACAAGTTGTTCTGTCCTAGGTGCACCTAGTGCATGCAAAATTTGACAACACTGTAATGAAAAGAAAATCCGATGTTTTATCCCTGTGACAAAGTGAGTCCAAGATCCTTGGTCAAGGACAGCAGCAACAAGCACCCCCCCCACACACACACACACACATACACAAACAAAGACCAAGAGAAAGATTCTTTCACATGAGCTAGATGTGAGGGGCAGATATGATGTTAAAAATATGATGGAAAGAATTAAAGATGAGAGCAAAGGTGGGAGATGAAAGTTTTTCTCTTTTTTTTCGAGTGAACCTTGAAATAGGAATGAAAACGAGTACGTATAAAGATTTAAAGAATCCCACTGAGATACAGATTAAAGGTCCCAGAAATAAAGGTGTTTCATTTCAAGCCTTCTTTTCCAGATCCTTATCACCTAAAGGTGAGAAAGTAAAGTCAGATTCTACCATATTAATTACAGGTTTCACTTCCCTCTACTTCTAACAATATGGGGCCTTTCTTTTATTCAGGTGAGCTCTCCAGTCCACCACTCTGATGTTCTCAGTCTCCTCCTGGGGATTAGCGGAAATGCCTCATGTTTGTCTATACTGTATACATAATTAGAGTTAATATTAAGGTTTTGTCACTTTGGACTGAAAAACAGTAATGAGATACCTGTAACTTGTGTTTCCCTGTATATGTAGGGTGTTTTGTGTTATGTGTATATATGTGTGACTTCGCAGGTGCATGCAGAACGTCACATAATTTGAGAGGCCATTTACTAATTAAGAGAAGTTTTGCATTCTGTCTTCTGTCCTGCAGAATACATACAGGGTATTTTTTTAATAAAGGATATAAAGTTGACCTTGTATAAATATATATATAAAGTTGGCTTTAAAGTTGGATATAGTACAATCATACATAATTACAATGGTTGTAGAGGTTCTAGTCTTATATAGATCACCATATTTATACACTGGGTTGCATTGGGAGACTATTGATAAAAACTTTTAATAAATGGACAATTTGTAAAGTGTAAGAGACCTGCCC
Source organism: Clupea harengus (assembly GCF_900700415.2). Classification (NCBI taxonomy): domain Eukaryota; kingdom Metazoa; phylum Chordata; class Actinopteri; order Clupeiformes; family Clupeidae; genus Clupea; species Clupea harengus. The sequence goes on from NC_045168.1 coordinate 21,025,735, forward strand.
TTAAATACAGACATACATGACATAATCATGTGAAAAGCCATAAGCCTGAGACTAAATCAGACAATCCTCAAAAAATTAGACTAGAAAAATCCTTTTTCTGCCTAGTCTTCTGAATAAAGCACAGTTGAGGGATGTTTCTGGAAGTTCTCTCTATCTAGCCATGCATGTGTGATATTTATTTTTGAGTTTAACTTTCTGTTCCAATCCAGTTTTGATCAGAATTCAGATGTAACAGAGGGCATGGTAAACTCTTGTGAGGGGAGGGTTTATGGCTCATTTCTGAAGAATAACAGGTCAGTACCAATATTCCGCAAATCTGTCTCAAAAATTGAGACATTATCTCCCTACATCTTGGTCCAGACGTCCTCCATCAGAGCATCACCATCATTCATGGGGAGGGAGAGGCAAACATGACGAGGCTTCATCTCTCAGGGTATCAGGGAAGGAAATGCATTGGAAAGTGACTGGCAGGGACAAAGGAGTTTGGATGTAGTTCACAACCTACGGGGAGCAGTGGTGGAGGAAGTACTGAAGTTTAGTACTTAAGTAAAAGTACAAGTACCCAGGAAGATAAAAGTAAAAGTAAAAGTACTACATCAACAATCCTACTTAAGTAAAAGTAAAAAGTACTTTTAAATTTACTTTAAGTATTAAAAGTAAAAGTACTCACGCAATGGGTTGTCTCTCAATGTCTAGGCTGTGCCATTTTGATAAAGAAATAGCTACTGGTAATAAATGCCTCTACAGATGTCACTACTAGCAATAATTATAAGCAACAACATTTGTTAATTGGAAAGGTTGGTGTACTTATTGTGCCTACCATCTGTAATACTGTTCACACTATATCTTAAAATTCTGCGGATGACAAGTTATCTACCAGGGATTATTTGCAAAGTTAATACCATTAAGCCAAACGAATAAAGACACCATGTGATATCTTTAAATCTTTTATTTAATTGTAAACGTGTAAAAAAGGGAAACATGGAACATGAAAAACAAATGTGATTGTAAAACTGGACAGAACAAGGCACGCTAGCTTGACATAGCTAACCTACCAGCTTTATCTTACCACTACGTTAAATATATAATGAAGGTCCAATCATGTTTTTTTGATGCTATTGCTGTATGTCAACATGCATTTCGCTAGACAACATTATAATATCATGTCAGTAAACAAATTAAATACATATATCAATATTCAAAAGTCAGGGACATTAACTTAGCATAGCCATCACCCTGCTTACCTCGATATGCTACTTTAAATTTGAGGGCGAATTATTGAAGGCTAGCAACTCCTTTTTTTGAGGGAGACAGGAAACGCATTGAAACCTCCAGGAGTCATTCTTGGGGCCTTTGAACTCGAACATATCTTTTAAATAGGGCCAAGGGTGGCTCATATCAGAGGGCTCAGTTCAGGCCGACTTTGGATCCATGTTGAATAGGCAGTAGTCAGGCTGAATGTTCAACTATAACAGGCAAAGCTACCGCTAGTGCTGCTGCCAAACTCGCACTCTGATATCATTGGAGTTGATAGAGCCACCTGATTGGTTTAAACTTCCAAAACAGCAACGCAATCCATAGTTTTGTGTAGGCAACATTTTGGCGAAACTATGTTCATAAAATGTAACGAGTAACAGCACATATTGTAGAAATGTAGCGGAGTAAAAGTATAGATAATAGCTAAAAAATGTAACGGAGTAAAAGTAAAAAGTATGCACTATTATTTTTACTTAAGTAAAGTACAGATACGTAAAAATGTACTTAAGTAAAGTAACGAAGTAAAAATACTTCGTTACATTCCACCACTGACGGGGAGGTAACCTAAAAAAGCACTGATGCCTTTTCTGAGGAGACTGGGGTGATTCAGCAGTATGATGTATATGAAGACCATGGCACAATGAGCTTGCCTGATGGAAAACGCACGAAGAACAAAACAACAACAATGAAATCAGGCCAGGCTATTAGAGACTTGTCGTGTCTGTCCACTGGCAGGGATTAATAGAGTGAGTACATCCACAAGTGTGCATTCACCCCAGTGGGTATCTTTGCAGTACTTGCAGACTAGTCTCATACTCTCGCTGAGAGTATCCCATAAACACTGTACTCATCCCAGTGATAATGAGTGGTGACTGGTGTGCATAGAATCTACTAGTGTGATGATAGAATAACTCTGACTGTTGCATTCTAGTGGCACTGATATGTGAGGACATATTCCTGCCCTTGCTGGTTTGACATTTTCTGTTTTTAAGTGTATTTTGGGCTTTGTAACCTTAATTTTGACAGGTAAGTGGACAGTTACAGGAATTGGAGTGGGGGAGAGATGACCTGGGGTTGGATGCAATCACGGGTCACCATGGGCACACGGTCTGAACATGGACATGAAACAACTGCTTGTGTCACAGATTACCCGGTAGTACACGTTTCTCCCGGAGAAATTCAAATTTGTCTGAGGATCTGTAAGTGTGTGTGAGTGTGGTGTTTGCCTGCATGTCTCCACGTTGACAGAGACCCAGAGGACAGGCTTATCAGATGGAGCTGGGCTCCATCTTCTTCAAAGCCCTCCGAACAGACACTCTTATATGCTTTTCTCTCCCACTCTACAGGCAGTGAGGGGTCTACACCATATTTCATACCAGAGATACTATACCCGGGTCTGAGATTTAGGCTACTATTCCCAGCATAATAGAGTTAAACATGTTTTTTTATGCACACACTCACACATGCACACAGCCCCAATATTTATGTGAATGGAGTGATGAAGAGTCACAGTGTCTGTTGGAATTTTAATTGAATTACATTTAATAATAACACAAATAATGATAATAAAATAGATAATTCAAATAAAATGATAGGAAAACGATTAGGTTTTACGTTTCTCTAAGAATTCTTCATTGTTCATGTCTTATGCTTTAGAATCTAAAGTCTATCTCTACAGCCAGGTCCCACCAGACTGCAAGCATGGTGCTAAGTTATTCAACAGCGTCATCTGGGAGAACTATGTGTCAAGCAGAGACCTCTTTTGTGGAGGCTCATCCAAGCTCCTCAGGGGTGTGTGCTCTCTTCCTCTGGAGCTCTGGAGGGTGCACTGACTGCATCCTGAGGGCATTCTCAGCATTGAGCTTGAGCTGCTTGTAGTAGGAGGACATGTAGCGGTGGTACTCCATCATGCTCTGATGCTCCTCCCTACTGCAGTGGTCAGAAGGGCCCTGGTTGTAAGCGGGCACTCGGATGGCAGAGTACCCGGTGAGTTCCAGACCCCAGTGGGCTGCAATGGTGGCTGGAGTGGGGTAGAGCCATTGGCTTTGAGGAATGACCCCTTTCAGGGCCACACAGCCAGGAACAGGCATGTGGCCTGCATCTGGTTTTGTGTTTTCCTCACCATGAATGCAGTTAACTGATCCTGGGTGAAGTCTGGAGGGAGGTCCAAGTCCTCCACAAATGTCAGGTCAAATCCAAGCTCCTATTCCCCATTCAGCAGAAGCCTTGCCACTGCTGAAGTTCACCCCATTTTTCAGAGATTCTGCAATCTCAGCTGATGGCATGTCTGTAGTGGACGATTTTATTGTGCCCACATAGATGACATCATCAGTCTTCTCAGGTGTTGCCGTGGCAAGTTGCAGCTCCTGACACTGTGCTGGCATCTGCTGACTCACAGCTGAAAACAGACTGGGAGACATTGGAGATATGAACCATCAATTTAGACGCTTATCCTACTGTAGCATTAAAAAACCTGAACCAATTCTTACTGACAGAAAGCTCTCTAGTCTGTGTTTCAGTGATGATGGCTTGGGTAGGAGTGGATCGAAGTTCCCCATGTATAATATAAGAGGTCTAAATCCTTCATTAAAGCCTCCACAACAGGCCTTGCTGTTGCTGACATTCACCCCATCGTTCAGGGACTCAGCACTCACGGCAGATGATGTCTCGGTAGTGGACAGGTTTGTGTTGCCCGCATAGATTACATCACCTGAGGAGTGACAGGTTGCAGCACCTGCCCTTGTTCTGGTGACTGCACACTCACAGGTGAAAACAAGCAAAGATGCAAATCAGTTGGCCCATCAATCTTGACACTCAACTTTCTGTAATAAAATAAAACTATTAAAGCAATTGTCGCAGGTGGCTGAGTGTCTATTCTGCACATCGGTGCTGATGACCTGCGTAAGAGTAGTCTTCAGGCTCAGCACAGAAGTCGGTAGTGGTTTTCTGGACCTTCATCAGGTCTTCTGCACTACAGATCTGCAAATAGTGTTAGGTATCAGTCAAGCAGAGTGGGATTTGGTGATTTGGCAGGGTCTTCTGGCAGGACGAAAGACCAGATGCAGGTCCAGAGATGGGGGCCTTACTTTGAAGGTAGAACAGAGGCACTCGTGTATCAATTTTTCTGGACGTGTCACCTCTGTAGAGCTCATGTTGCTGAATAAAACAGTGAGAGATAGATTATATATTACTAAATTAGTAAAGTACACCACTATTATATCATAATTTGGTAGTTTGGTTTTTACTGGGTGTAAAAAAAGGTGTGTTGCAGATTAAGGATTGGAATGACCAGAGGTTCCTTATCGCAGTTGACTGCGATATAACAGAATGGTACATGACGTCAGTCATGGGCCCAAATCGAAGCATTTATCCATTCACGCCTGAAAGGCTGTGATTCGTCCGCGCTCTCTCCTGAGCCCGCTCCCTCAGGAGCTTATAAATTCAGCAGCGCAACACGAATATATCCTCTTTGAAAACTTCGCAAGACAAAGCATCCAGCTCCGAGTAATTCCTCTACGCTACCGGTCAAAGAGTTTTGTGTGCTTTTTGCTCTCTACGAGTTGGTGAGTTATTCGGGTTCTTTTACCCTCACTAGCTCAGGGCGCTGCAAAATTCGTTGACTCAACTGATTTTTGGAAGTAGAGCCACTATCCTAGCTAACTAGCTGGCTAAGTTTCTGACTAGCCTGCTAGCTTTGCTAACCAACGTGTACGTTGCTAATAGTGTGCTTGTGTATTAATGCTTTCTTCTAATTTCAGAACAAAGATGTCAAGGCAGTACCCCGACTGTGGGCATGTGCAGGTCAAGGGCGACCGCCACCGTCGGTGCGTGGCCTGCCTCGGCAGGGCCCACGCGGAGGCGGCGCTCTCAGGCGTTGACCCTGCCTGTGGCATCTGTGCTAGCCTCACGCTAGCTAAGGCTACGAAGCGTCTCGCGCTATGGGAGCGCGTGGATGCTGAGAGGGCTGCACCGGCTCCATCCGGGGTTATTACTCCCGAAGGACCGAGTGCGCCCTCAGCCTTGGGCAACGTGTGTGCAAGCGGCCGCTTTACTGCCGCAGCTTCACCCGTTAGCCTCTCCCCGTCGCCGCCGCCTGCCAACCTGAGGGCCGCGGGCCGCGAGGCGGTGGAGCTACCACCAGCCGAAGACCAGCCCACGCTGGAGCTGGACTTCGGACTGGATGACGACAGTCTGCTGGACTACTCTGACGAGCACGACTCGGACGAGGAAGCCATGCAGCTGAGTCAGGATGTTCGGCCGCGGGCAACCTCCCCCCGGACACATCACGGACTCTGGGCCAGCAACTCCACGAGGTTGCGCTGAGAGCATCCAGCTGCCTCGGGCTCCCTCTCCCTCCCCCTCCCCCCTCCTCGCTGCTGGACGGGGAGTTTTATGCTGGCCCCGCCGTACCAGCTCCTAGTGCCCTCCCCTTCTTCGCGGAGGTCCATGAGGAGCTGCAGGCGACGTGGGCGACCCCCTACCCGAGCCCCAGTGCCGGGGTTCGCCCCGTACATGCACCTCCACAGGGCTAGTGAGAGTGGCTACCTCTCCTTCCCTCCGGTCGAGGATGCAGTGGCGGGCTACCTCTCACCCGCCTCCCCCACGATGCGCCTCGGCCAGAAGCCCCTCCTGCCCACGCGAGTGGCCAGGCACCAGGCGGCTCTGGCTGAGAAAGCCTACAGTACTTGGCTGCAGGGGTGGCTACGGCGGTGGCTACCCAGAGGTCCCTGTGGCTGTCGCTGGCTAAGCTGACAGACAGGGAGAAGGCATCGCTCCTCGATGCCCTGGTCTGTGTCCAGGGCGTCTTCGGCAAGGCAGTCGACACCATGGCTGCCAAGTTCGAGGAGCAGCAAAAGAGCAGGGAGGTATTCCAGGCTTGGATGCCTCGCTCTAGCGGGTCGGGCGAGCAGTCCTCATCGGGGCACACTACGCCCACCCAGGGCCAAAAGAGAAGCGGGTTCCACTCGCCAGCCCCTCCGGCAAAGATGCACACAGTGCACTCGCACCCCTCAATGTTTTTCAAAACCATGAGGGGGCAACCCCAGATCTCGTCCCCCTCCCTAGGCGGAGCGGGCGCAGATCTAGGCTTAGACTCATTGACCATGAGCGGGTTAGTTCCCGACCAATTCAACTCAAAGCCCAGCCTGGCAGGCTGCGTTGCGAGTTGGCACGCATGCGCAGTGTCACCATGGGTGCTGAGAACGATCACAAGGGGGTACGTGCTGCAATTCGCCCGTCCCCCTCCGCCATCCGGCGGAGTGATCCAATCAGTGGTGCAGCAGGGGCAGTCTCACATCCTACGGGAAGAGATAGTCTCCCTGCTCCGAAAAGAAGCGATAAGTGTAGTGCCTCCCGAGGAGGCAGCTTCAGGCTTCTACAGCAGTTACTTCCTGGTCCCCAAAAAGGCCAATATTAGATCTACGTGTGTTGAACAAAGCACTCATGCCGCTAAGGTTCAGAATGCTGACCCCACGCCGGCTAGTGCAGTTCATAAGACCAAACGATTGGTTTATCACGATAGATTTAAAAGACGCATATTTCCACGTTCCGATCCACCACAGACATCGAAGATTTCTGAGGTTTGCATTCGGAGGAATAGCGTACCAATTCAACACACTCCCATTCGGCCTAGCTCTAGCGCCGAGGGTATTCACAAAGTGCGTAGAAGCAGCCATCGCCCCATTACGACTACGCGGTCTGCGCTTATTCAATTATTTGGACGATTGGTTAATAGCTGCTCATTCAAGGGCCGCAGCGGTGCAGGATGGCCATCTAGTGGTGGCACACCTGCATCGGCTGGGCTTTGTAATAAACAAGGAAAAAAGCGTTCTGTGCCCAAGCCAGACTACTCATTTCCAAGGCATGGTTCTAGACTCCACCTCCATGGAGGTCAGGCTGTCTCGAGACCGAATAAATGCCATCAAAACATGTGTGCACCAGTTCCGACTAGGACAGTCAGTCTCGTCGCTGTGCTGCCAACGCCTGTTGGGAATGATGGCATCGGCCGCGATTGCTCTCCCGCTGGGGATGTTGCGTATGCGGCCGTTCCAAATATGGTACCTGTCTCTGAGGCTCAACGCAGTCAAAGACAGATACCGCAGGGTAACGGTGTCCTCCAGATGCAGGAGAGCCCTGGCAATCTGGAGAGCCCCCTGGTTCCTCGCGGCGTCAGGCACTATGGCATAGTGACGCGCCGCGTAGTAGTAACCAGACGCCTCCACCAAGGGGTGGGGAGCGGTCTGTGAGGGGAGAGGCGTGAACGGTCTCTGGTCTGCGACAGAGGCCGCGTCTCATATAAATGTGTTAGAACTGCGGACAGTAGTCCTAGCTCTACGACACTTTCTGCCCAGACTGAGTGGTCAGCATGTGTTAGTGAGGACGGACAACACTGTGGACTTAAAGTATTTCACAAGCCATTGCATTGAGCGCAACACACATACTTAGAAAACAATGTTTCATGAAGTCTTTTCCTTGGACTGTGTGGCTCTTGCATTAGAATGCTACTTTTTCTTATGGGTTGTTGTGTATTTTGGGGGTTATGGAGGGCAAAGGCACGGTTTTGTGCTGGGATCAATAAGCACAGCCACATCATGAACAGCGCAAAATTGAAATTGATTTCCGAGCAGTGTTATTTAAAAGATCCAAGAAAACATATTTGACTTTTGTAGCACAGACTGTGTAATCAAACAACAATATTTGTGATGCTCTGACAAAAAAAATGGATTGAAATACAAATGTTTATGTATAAACGTGTGTGTGTGTGTGTGTGTGTGTGTGTGTGTGTGTGTGTGTGTGTGTATGCTTGTACTCTGCTACCGTACACTTGACGCCTCTTCATCGAAACAGGAAGTTGATGACACAGATAAAATGTTTGTGTCTCCACTTCACCTGAATGTTAATGCTACCCACTCTCCCAGGTAGCTGTTTTAAAGGCAGACTGCATTCCTATTCAAAATCCTTTTGACCCTGAGTAATATTACTTTTTGCTGAATCTCAAAAATAAAACCCTTATGAATTATGGATAATGCTGTTTGAAAAATAATATGTTACAACACACCAATTTCTTTAGATCACACACAGGGATTCATCTCGACTTGCTTCATACATATTAAAATGGGCTCTCCTGCTCAAGGCTTGAGTGTAATTCAACAAAATGTTATAGCCATGTAAAAAGTAAACATGCTCAATGCAATAGCATTTTCTTTTCTGGTGTGCGGTAATTGCAATGCTATTGACAATATGCATAAATCAAAAAGATCAAAGTTATTTCTTGAAGACAGATTTTTCATTTTGTCATGAAAGCAAGTCAGTCATCAAGATCAACCTAGTCATCCAAAAAAGATATATGTGAGTTTGTGTTCAGTAGATTAGGGTTAGTGTTCTATGGCTTTTGTCGGATCCCATTCACTCAGTATATCCTCTTGACATGCTACACTGTTTTTATCCACCAATACTCCACCTCCAGAATATCAAGTTGAGATTTTGGTCAGGTGTATAACACTGATTTGAAGTTTCGAGTGTGCATGTGTCTGTGTGTGTGTGTGTGTGTGTCGGTGTGTGTGTGTGTGTAGAAACCACCACACTGACAATTAATTTGTAGAGCATGGGTTATATGGAAAGGGCAAGCCACTGGTACTCACATAAACATTTATAACCCTATTGTATGCATTTTTTACATGACCACTGACCTTGGCCATTTATGTGCATCATAAAAGTGATCCCCGCTCCATGTGATATCCTAATGGAAGTCTTGCAGAGAGCTGAGTGACCTCTTTATCCCCACAGTGAGCTCAGTGTGCTTCTCTCATACACTAATTTGATCATACGGGGATCTCTCAAAGCATACGAGAGACTAGCTAGTCAATGTGCGAGTAACTTTCTAAGGCCTGAGTTCTGGACCAATTATTTTACTCTGGACAAATGGAACTGTTTTTATGTACACTGTATCCTACCTGTTATGCACCTCTCAAACATGTAATCTATGCAACTCTCTCACTATGTTTGACACAAGCACAGAACAATATACTGTATGAGATAATGATCAATGACGTGATATTTTTGTTGTGTCATATTAAATAAATACATGCAAAGCCCTTCATTTCTAAAGGAATCAGTTTGTCCCTAAAAAGAGAGTCATTGCCTGTCAACATTCAGTCGGCTTTATCTCAAACTTAAATAACCCCTAAGGATTTAAGAAGGTGCTGACCCTCCTCTCTCTCACATCTGCCTCTTGTCCCATGTGACCTATGGAAGAGGTGGTAAAATATTCACATGCATTCAGCACATCCATCGTTACGGGTCTAAGGGTGCCACAGTGTTATTGACTGGAGCAGAGATGAGATACCTGAAGGCCAGAGAGAGCGGGAGAGAGAGAAAGGGAGGTTGCAGGAGAATAATGGGGGTCTTCCTCATGTGTCAGGGGGACTAGAACCAGAGCTCATCATGTGTTTGAAATGAGTTGTGGATTGTGGGGGAGTGCAGCCAAGAGCATCACCGTACCTTGGGAGTGTATGTCTGTGTGTCAGTGTTTAGGACGAGTTTGGTGTGCACATTATTGACACAGTATAAATAACACCCACACAAAGATAACAATCAATTACAATAGTCAACCATAGTTTCATTTCTGTGGCACAGTTGTGCTTAGAAGACATGTATCTGCCTCACACTGCCAGTGCACACACAGTGTATCACTGCTGTTGTACCATTATCAGGAGGCTGAGAGGAATACACACGTTATCCACACCACTTACAAGTGGGTCAGATTCACAAACAGATGATATCATCTGCAGTAATGGTAAAATAGATAAATGAAAATATACCAGGTTTGTGTGGAGTAAAACACAGTAACCAGTGCCTTACACACAAGACAACATATTATTAATAGGATCTCTGTGGCAAATTTAGATTTTAGTTTAGCTAGGATAAGCTGTCTGGCCAATAAACCTCTCCCCACATCTCCCTCCGGTCCTTTGTGACCTTTATTAGACTTGTCAGATATACAGTGGACCAATTAACATATTGTGGCAAGGCTCCCCATCCATCCTTCCATCTGTCTCCTTCTGTCTGTTGTGGTCTCTTGGGTTCACTCTGGGGAGAAAGGAGTCACACAAATTAGTTGTATGAGCTGGAAGGCAAAAATATGATATATAATAGAATATTATTCTAAATATGAATAGGAATATGATTCTAAAGTCGTGGACATGGACTGGAATTCTTTTTCAGTGAGTTGATTTCCCGTCCCCTCCCTTCCTCTCCCCTTTCTCACTAGGGTAAAGGTGAGATTAGATGTGATTGCAGGAGTGGGCGAGAAGCAAGGACATGGGGGACAATAAAGCATGACCCGACCTTTACTCAATGCTTAACTACTACAGATATAAAAATGTGTGGGGGAGTGAGCGCTCAAAGAATATAAATTGGTACTGTGTGTGTGTGTGTGTGTGTGTGTGTACGGATGATTGTGTATGGGTGTAGGCACACACTATTGTAGGCTTTTATGACATGCACATATACACAGGCACATATGTGTGAGTGTGTGTGAGTGTGTATGTTTAGTGTGTGTGAATACAGTGTTTGTGTATAGTGTTTGTGTATAAAAATCTGATGTATGCATTACATATGCGTGGTGTTCATCTGAGGCTTTACTCCAGTGTATTATGACTGTGTGACGCTCTCTCTCTCTCTTTCTCTCTCTCTCTCTCTCTCTCTCTCTCTATCTCTCTCCCTCTCCTTGATCAGCCTCTGATGTGATTGATGAAGTTCATTCAGACTCTAATGCAGGAGGCCCAGCCTGGCCAGACAATCTCTGACTGTAGCCCAGAAAAACGTCACCCTCTGAGCGGTGTGAAGAAACAGAGATGCAGAGTACGGGAGAGGGGAGGGGAGGGGAAAATATGGAGAAGAGGGGAGAGGAGATGACTGACAGGTTGAGAGGCTGACATAGAGAGAGAGGAGTAGCATCACTATACATATAGAATCATAACAGGAATAACATCAGCCATATACCTTACCAGCCGACAGTTAGACTATGAATAATCAGTTTGAAAGTGGAGACGATGCACCGTGTCAGAAACGTCGGGAAAGCGAAACGCTAGAATGACAGAAGAAAGAAAAGAAGAGATTGAGCCATATCAGGGGAGATGAGAAGCAAGTAGAACACCGAGACAGAATAATGGGAAAAGGAAGAGAAAGTTGGTGCCTCCACACTGCCTCACCTTTCTTCCAACAGGGCCCCCAAGGGGCCCCCATCAGCCCCGTCCTTCAGGAAAGTTCACCTACTTTACGGGGGAAATGGGTTAGACAATGCCCAGAAATTTGGGAGTTATGTTTTTTTTTCTTTTCTTAAAATATAAATGTGGTCCATTTCCTCCCTGTCTTCCCTGAGGTATTGTATACTGAAGAATGACACATTGTGATAGCAGAAAAAAAAAAAAAAAGATTCCTACAAGGAAAAATTAGAGAACTGTGTGTCTGCATGAGTGCACGTCTGTGTGTGATTTTACAGATGCGTGTTAGTGTGTTTTTGAGCACAGATGAGTGAGTATGTGTATGGATGCAAGTATCTGTGCACGATTGAGTGTGTGTGTGGGTAGAGTTGATGGGTGTCCTGTCAGTATAAGCAGGGAGGAGTGAAGATGCCGAGAGGATGCTCAGACGCAGAGAGCCCTGAGGAAGCAGAGCGGGAGTGCAACAGCAGCAGCAGCAGCAGCAGCTGCCCCTCAGACGGAGAGCAGGAGAGAGAGAGAGAGAGAGAGAGAGAGAGAGAGAAACAGACACAGGCACAGGCACACCAGCCTCACACACAGCGCCAGGCATCTGCTCCCCGAGTCCCTGCATATCTGTCTGGGCAATGAGGGAAATGCTGTGAGGGAAAGCTGCGGCCCAACTCCCTCCCATCTTTCCACCCACTCTCCTCACTTCTCCTTTGTCTTTGTCTTTCTCTCTCTCTCTCTCTCTCTCTCTCTCCTACCCTCCCTCCCTCTCTCTCTCTCTGTGTCGGTGGCCCCCTTTTTATCCCCATCTCTCTCAAAAGAGGGCAGTGTTGGGTCATCAGCAGGAGGCTGCAGTGCTCAGTGTGCCCCCCCAACCGACCCCCCCCCCCCCCCCCCCCCCCCCCTCCAAACATCTCTGACTGGATGGTGATTTCACCTAAAGGGATAAAGAGGGAGTTAGAGCAGACCCCCCCTCACAGCCAGCCAGAGCACAGGGACACGTCTGTCTGCACGGGCGTGTCTGTGTAAAACCACACACACACACACACACACACACACAAACACATGATTAGATACACACACACACACACACACACACACACACAAATTCCACTCACTTTCACAACCCTACTTAACACATTTCATAGGCCTACAAAGACAAATGCATTCCCTTTAATGTTACTTATGCATGTACATAAGTAATAATATTGTGTCACGGGTCAAGAGACACAAGATATGCATGCATGCAATGTTGATGAGCAGATGTAAACGTGCAGAAGGCAACATAATGCGTATTACATGAATAATGAATGAAAATAATAATAAATATGAATATGTACTGTTGCCAGCCTTCCCCTCAATGACCCAGAGCCGAGAAACAGCACACAAGTGACTAATCTACTGTGGTTTAACAATCATCAGGCTTTAGAAGGAGCATCCTCTTCAGAAGCTCTCTTCTCTGTCTCTCCTCTCCATGGATACTGAGGTCGTGACCCCGGGGCACAGCCGGATACAAAGAGAAGAGGAAACGGGTAGCCGTTTGGAATGTCTGCCGCTGTCATAAATATTAACACTGTGAGGTGAGTCAGTGTGTTTCCCTCACGGGCAAATTGAGGGGGACTGAAGCGTCCCTGTTGCTCACAGGCCTCGACGACATTTGCACGACCTCAGCTGACCCTGGCATGGGTTGACCTCTGACCTCTTATGCCAAGCTGTATGCTTTGAAGGGTCACGTGATGCCCAACGTGAAATGTATGATGCACCAGTGTTGCAATCACATTATGTTTATGCAACAGATCTATCAGAACTAAGTCACTGTGTTTTTGTTTACCACTGAAACAAATTCCTGTACTGTATTTTTTTACAGAGCTTATGGGAAGCAATAATCACCTTCCCAAAAGGCTTTGTGTTTATCTTGACAGTGACTTCACAAACAAAACACATAGTCCATCCTAATGGAAAAGGCTTTAGTGCAGGTATTATCTGCAGAGAAACAGGTAGTGTGCGTGCAATTTTTTGTGTAAATGTGCGCTGGTGTGTGTGTGTGTGTGTGTGTGTGTGTGTGTGAGTCTGCAAGCATAGGAGACCATCTGTTCCTGTCTGCCCAAAGCCTCACTGCTTTAGTCAGTCCATCTGTGTTGTTTGATTTGAGTAATTGCACCTTTAATAATCTCTGCAGCACAGGTGATGTTTGTCACCATGGGTGACCGGACCTTTCCCACCCACCTCACCATTGGGGTGGCAGCAACTACCCTCGTCGCACCCCACCCTCTATAATTTGTGCTGGAATGGGAGAGCTATTGAAAAATCAATCCCCCATACTCAAGCATAAACACACACACACACACACACACACACACACACACACACACACACACATTAACTCATTATCTCCATTTCAGAGCCATGCATCCCCTAAGCGTCTTAGTGAAAGGGCCGAATTCAGTGACGATTAACATTTAGAGAAATAATGGCGGCTGTAAACCCATCTCCCGCTTGCGGTGAAACAGGCAGCCGGAGTCTTTCAGAGGCAAAGGAGGTGCTTTTGATGTGTGCATGAAAGGCCTGCTTTGTGTGCATGATGGCAGCAGAAGAGCCCTTCACATTCCAAACCAAGGAGGCTTAATGTCTACTGCAGGTCAATGGGATAACATCTCTCAATCCCTGCGTATGTATGTGTGTGTGTGAGTGTGTGTGTGTGTGTGTATGTGTGTGTGCGTGTGTGTGTGTGTGTGTGTGTGTGTGTGTGTGTGTGTGTGCGTGAAGTTGAGAGAATGTCTCTAAGCTCCCTCAAGTGGCATCTTTTCATTAGAGAGGCGAGAGATCTCACAGGGAAGAAGGGAGAGGCAGGAAGCTGATGTGTTGGAGTTTGACTGGTGAGACTCTCGACGATGCAGATCGCCGAGTTTCAGCATTCCAATGCTTTTTTTAGTTGATAATTCATTTTTTTTAAATCTTGCAATTATCCCACACCCACACAAAATCACACATAGACACACACACACACACTCACATGCATTGAATGATGTTTTCTGCTGTATTTTGGCAGTACCTAGAGCTACTCAGTGAAACCCATGGATCTGACTGCCTCTTAGACAAGCTGTAGTTGTAGCATTTTAGGTGCCTGTTCTTATGACCTGACAAGAGCATGAAGAGGTCATACTGTGCAATCCCCCAGTGCAAAACTGCTGGATGAAGATTACTCTTTATAAACACACATACACAGTGGACACACACACACACACACACACACACACACACACACACACACACATTCACAGACATGCACACCCACACACATACAGTTAGACAGTAACACAATAACATATCTGATAGTCGTATAGTGTGTAAAAAGTTCTATCCATCTACAAACACCACTTTATGTCCGTCTCCAGTGGAATGTGTGCCCAGCAGTTTAATGTCACCTCAATTAAGTTGAGCTCATAGGGATGTCGAAGTGCTAAACATTTTGCAGCAAAGGCCCCGTGAAACACATTCTTCAAGACCGCCTTAATTTAGTGCACCTGAAAAACACTGGGAGACCAAACCTTTGTCTTCTCCAAAATAGACAAACTCCCATTAGACAAGATCCTTTCATGGATCATTAGGAACCACTTCTTGGAAGCCCATTCATCTTGGTGATGAACACACAGCTTGACCTTGCTAATTAAAATTTCGGTTTTTGGCCCACAATTTCTGCATATTTTTGAATGCTGAGAAGCCTCCAAACTGGGCCAACGATCTCATGTGACAGGGGGCAGTTGTGCATCAGTGCCTCAGATCAAGAAGGAGGCTACCTGTCTACCATAATGTTTTGTTAATGTCTGTTAATAAACCGATAATAGATCTAGACAACTTATATTTTGTATTATTCGCTTGTAGTACAAAAGCTTATGAATATTTCAAAAGGTTTTTCATACATGTTTTTGTTTCTTTCCTCATTTCACTGGTTTCTGTGACAAAGACTGCTCACAAATAAATTAACATAAATCCACATATAATGAGAGAGAGAGAGTTCATGGGATTAGAATAAAGATTCCACACAAATACTGAAATAATGTTAGTACTAATGATGTAGAACATTCCTCACTTTTACTAACTAGGGCATCGTCGTCTTTGATGTTAACATTCCATATTTACACAAATGCAGTTTCCTCTCATTTCAAAGGCTAGCTTGCATGCTAATCCACCTTTTAAAGGAGAGACGAGGAATCCGGTTGATTTGCAAATTTTTCATTTACTCACATCAGCCATTGAATGGCCCTGCAAAAGAGCGGGTGCAAAAGGTCGACGGAGTCTGGTTTGTGTGGAGTGCAGGGTAATGAGGATTTCCGTCGAGGAAACACTCAAAGATTAGCCTTGTACTGGGAGTGTAAATCTTTTGAGCTCAGATTTCCCAACGAGGCTCAAGACCTTCTCTTGAGGGTCTTCTGAGGCAGGTAGATTTTCTACCAGACCAAGCAGTGAGCTTTTGGGAGTGATTTGGGTGAAGCCAAGAAGAAAGCACTGTGATTTGAAAATCAACTAGCGTAAGTTCCACAGCTTTATGTAGAAAGATATGTTGAAATGTGAACAAAGAGTTCTGGTGACCTTTCTCAAAGGGCAGTTCCTTATCCAACTGGGTTTGTTAAGTTTGATTTAAAGCTTTTTCAGACTACACAACTTTTCAGTCGCAGACAGTACAGTGCAATCGCAACTCAATGCACACTACACCACACAAATTCAAACTCATTCTTTGCTGTGTTTGTCTGTAATTTGGGATTGAAGTAATATACGAAATAAGATGCTCAGTAATGAGTCATTTAGTGCAGTAGCATTGTACTACATACCATGTTGTACGTCGTAAATTTTTACATGAAACACAATCAAACCGAATAGCTTTCAGGAAAATACATAGCGAGAGAAAGAAAGGAGTTACTGCAGAAATAGCTGAAAACATGCAGGAGCCAATCCCAAAATAACCTGTGTTCCAAAACAAACTTGTCATGTCAAATATATTTGCTCATCTCTGCAGCTGCAGGAAGGGATTGCAAAAAACCAAAATCACCTGACAGTAACCTGCACTTTCAGATGCATGCTGAGTCACTGTTTCCTAATGTTGCTTAACAAAAAGAAAATAAGAAAACCACACACAGAAACCAGGACTGTGGGAGTGGATACAGAGTGAACTGACATAGGATGGATACACAATAACAATGCTGGGTGAATAGATGATAGATACCTGCAGGGAAAGCACATAACGAGACTAGAAATAGCTCTGTGGCATGGAGTCAAGTTCTACTTGGCCAATTTACGTATCTAACATACGTCTCCACGAATGTGCTCATTTCCAGCGTATCCCATTAATCTTGGCCTTTTACCCAGTTACAGTCGTTGAGGAGTTAAAATAGATAAAGGAAGAAAATGGCTGGCGCAGGCAAAATGATAATGGACTTTAAACTGCTGTTGATTGCCACTTTGGGTGACTGGTGAGGTGACACTGGATATCGCGTCAGGGCCACGGCTATAATCTAATTTTCTCCTCAGCGAAACAACAGGCATATGATACAGCCGCCCGTCGCTCGATGATGCGCCCTCGCCGATGGCGTCACGTCGGAGAGCATGGCGGAAAGCGCCAAGGGCAACGAAGAGGAGGAGGAGGAGGAGGCAGAGGCAGATCTCAGGAAGCTCATCGATTGCAGTAGAATTTGATTAAATGGAGCAGGGCTAGCGCTTGCGTTAGAGGGCAATCGGGAGACAGATAACCCCACCTCCTTTCCGGGTCAGAGCTAAAGAGGTTTAGCCATAGCAGACAATCTACTCCACCTCCCTCCCCAACCGCAGCGGCAAATATAATCTAAAAATGGAGTCTATTGAAGAAGACTCTTTGGAAAACAGGCTTTTGTTGTCCACCAGACTACTGTCATCCCTGTCTGAATTCAATTTCACTGAAATTGGATGTACAAAGTGCAAGTAAGACATGCTACATCTTTGGAGGGGGAAAATGCACACATGCTCTACACAGAGAGTTTGCTAACCTTTATTTCACCTTTAGAGCCTGTTAGCTCTACCGCATAACCCACTCCGCTGTTTTCTCTTTTTGTGGCACAAGCACAAACACACACACACACACACAACTAAGGTCACTGGTATGTGTTGTGAGCAATGTGCGGCACCCCACATAGACAGACACACACACACACACACACACACATAAACACACATCACCTTTGACCTCCAGGCAGTGGCTTTGAACTCTGGGTAGGTCATGGCGCCGCCCCCGACAGCCCGTGGCAGGTGCCCTCATTAGCCGTGCGGCTATGCTAATGCCTTCACCGCGGATCAGTAGGCTGGGAACCGGAGGGTGTTTCCCCCGGCTCGTTTAAATCACTAATTGATGCTCTGGAGTGGCTTCCTGGCAGAGACACTCACTAGAAGGCATTCTGCTTCATTCATTTTTATATTTATTTATTTCACTTTTTTCAAGTCGACAAACATTTGCATAATCCTACACGCAGGCGGGTTTTAGCCGGTGAGTCACTCAGGTGTGCTGAGAGCTGATACACGTGGAGGGGGTGGTGGTTGTCGGGCGAGGGTGGGGGTGGGGGGAGAACTTTACCCTTAACCGTGACTTTCCCCCAAGTCTGCATTATTCAATTAACGCCACATCCATTTCCACTGCTGTTTCAGCACCCTGGTTTCCACAGACATAGGATTTATTGAAGAATATCATCTTCAACATATCAAGAGATGAAAAGTGACCCAGCACCATGGTTACAAGTAGTCGTCATGAAGCATCTTGTGAAAATGTTTGAAATGAAATTATTATGTATTTCTTTATTTTTTAATTGCTCTCTTGTCCTTTCATTACAATTCTTCTATAACCATAGAACCATAATGATGAGACATGAGACAATGAAAATTAGAGAAATAGCAGATTTTAATTAACTTAATTGTTATTCATTTTTCATCTCACCTACTAGAGCTTGCATAACCTTAATTACTTTTAATTTGTGGCTTTACGTATATGGAGCAGTAACCATGAGATGCCATCACTGTAATGGGACAGCGATTTCCACCATGTAATTAACAAGTCTAATTAGCAGGATACCTACGACAGATTCTTTTCTTAACCCTTGTATGGTATTCATTTTTTTGTTACTCAGAAGGTGTTGTGGGTCTGGTGAACCCGCTCGATTTTTGGGTGTTTAATTCAACACAATCAAACTATTTATGGTAAAATACTCAACAGATATTTACTTCATTCCAATTAGAAGCAATATGAACAGCAAATATGGTTAATATTTGCCCTTTAACTTTGTTATATCACATTTATGAATTTAAGTGCTACCCGTTTTTTTTTTTTTTTTTTACAAAATCAAGAAAATCAATTATAATCAAGATATCAGTGGACAAAATTCAACACATTTACAAATGAAGCAAGGTTTTCCATAACTTATGATTGACAGAAACAGAATGTTTACGACTGCAATCAGTGACATTTCCACAGTTTCGTTTTTGTCCTCTTTGGACGTTTCTTCCCACACTGGAGCTGAGTCACTGTTCATACCTGTGTTGTTGAGGCGCACAGTCGAAACTATCATGCCTCACAACTACTACACCTCACTAACATCAGCAAACACTGCTCAGCAGGGTAAAAGGGTACAGACGATCCCAGCATGCAAAGGTTTATGATGAAATAGTGTGTGGGAGAGGAGATCTGTTTTGCTGTACGCAAATGGAACATGCTCAATTTTTACTCAAGTACATGGTTGAAATTTGAGAGAATATTTAGTGTGATTGTTTAAGCACTTGCTCTTCTTAAGTTTTATTCTTATTCCATTCGTTTTATTCTTATTCAGCGCTTCTGCTCCAAGCCCTTTTGGGACATGTCGGTCCTGATCCTGTGTAGTGCTCTTGTAAAAATGGTTGCACTGCACCCTGTCATTCTTTTGATATTGTTGTTTCTCATCCCTTTTTTCGCCATTGAAATGAATGGTGGAACGTTCACCTGTTGTGACATCACTCACGCTGCCAGCTGTACAGGTAGACCGATGGAAGCTAGCATAGCTCGCGAACAAAGTTTTTATATCGTGAAACACTGCTTATTAGAGACTTTCAATGACTTTTATGAAAGTGCTGTAAATAAAAGAACTTAGCCCTTTGCCCACTTTCTTTAATTTCAACCATTCATTCATTAAACCTCACTCCCTGACACCCTAAGAGACGTGCTAGTGACAGACGCTAGCACCCATGGGTTTTAGCCTCCTTGCTAGTGTGCCCGCCTCCCATGACCGGAGTTGCGAGTTCGATTCCAGTACAGGATTGTGCTGGTCTACACGATGCAGGTTACATGTGCAGTCCTGTCCCTGCAGAGGAGATGCTGAAGTGATGTTGAGCGGCAGTATCAGTATGGTAATATGATGATAACAATAGAGACGTCTCTATTCGTCTATATATGCGTGTTCTTTTATAATTATGCCACGACCTCAACATATTAATTGCCTGTGCACTGCGTTCATTCCCATGCCTGATCCAAGCGGTTACACTTAACGGACATTGATGAGCAATCACTCTCCACATTTTCTTGTGGAAATGCATCTCTAGTTTAAATGGTAATTTCAATTCAGGAAAGCACATTCTTCGAATCTTGGCTCTGAAATGTCTGTGGACGCTGTCCGTGTGGAGGTATGTGAAGGAGCTGGTTTTATTTATGTAATGATGAATTAAAGGAGAGGGACGTGGAGCGGGACTTCCTGGGCTTGGCACGGCTGACCTGATTTTCTTAATGACTAAAATCTGTGGCCCAGGAGGGGCTTCTCTGCCACACTCCCCAGCACCGTGACGTCGGCGCAGGCAGACATGAAAGGACTGCGGCCTAATTACATGAAAAACCCCTGCTACTGGAGAGCTGAAGGTTACATCGTTGATTGATGAGAATTGTGATGTGTACATAGGCACACAGAGTCATATGTTCTTATTTACAGTATATACATCTTATACGTAAATATATATATATCGTCCCCTCTTCCTCACTTGGTACATTCCGCTTTCAGCGTGGCAATTTATTTTCACTGTGTGTGTGTGTGTGTGTGTGTGTAGAAATGTATGCGTTCTCTTATGAGTATGTTGAAAGCTGGGTATATAGGCATGTGTGTATGCGTGTGCATCCTGCGTCCGTGTGCGTGTGTGTGCTTGACTTATATATTTATGTTTTCCTTCCCTGGCTGCTTTACTGCTGATGTGTGTTTGTGTGTGCGTGACCCCTGTGGTGATGGACGATCAGGGTTAGGAGATGTCTTACTTAAGAGTAATCACTCCTGTTTTTTTGGACCTATTTTTCCGAGAGGAATTATTAGGCTCAGGCTAGAGACCTAAACACACTCCCTCTTCACATTCACTCCTATACAAAAGCACACACACACATTGGGAGTACTTTGGGGGTTTTTTGTGATTAAAATTAGGAATTAATGCAACTTCTCATAAGTTTAGCAACAAAAAGTAAGAAGAGAAGAGAAAGAGAGAGTGTGCATGTGAGGGAGAAAGTTTCAAGACAGAAAGTGTGCATGAAGAAGGAACATTTGCTCCCTCACCTCCTTGAAGATGTTGAGCCTCGAGTTCAGCCATGTGCTCAGTGCCCTATTGTTCCAGCAGGCTCTCAACTTTAGAGAGATCTTGATTTGGTTCTTGATATCAGACCTCTCTCTCTTTCTCTTCCCCCTCCACCCCCTCCTCCTCACTCTCTCTCAATCTTTCTCTCCACTTCTCCTAATATTCAGATAAAAAAAGAAGCAATTTTTAAAGAGGAGAAATAATTATCCATGCTCTGGCAAGGAAAAAGAATAGGTAATTAGCACCAGTGAATTAATTTGAGATAAGAGCGCGGAGGAGAGAAAGGCACTTGCACATACACTTAGTGAGATTCATTAAGTTTGTAGACCACACTGAAGATCATTGTTTCATTCAGCTGTTCCTGCCCTTTGGAGGACAGAGCTGGTGTGAAACGCTCAAGAGCTATTCAGACTTCAGAAGCGAAAAACCTCATATTCGTTTTCATCTTTTTTTTTTTTTGTATGCAACAACGTTAGTTGTTTTGAGTACGCTGACCTTGAAAACAAACACACAGAACATTCGGTGGTGAAAATGAATTGGTTTGATTTCACTAAAGAGCACTGTGAAATAAATTGGTTTGCTTTCACTAAAGAGTGCTCAGGCTTAAGCTGCGTTGAGGCAGTGGGAGGTCAGTGGAAACGGAGCACGTAGACACAGTTTCATTAATCGCTTGTTTCAGCTCCATCCGGATCAGTTAAGATGTGCCACTATGCAGGATGCAGTTTTATTTTAAGAAATGAGATTTGAATTGAGACACATTTCTTTTCTCCCCAGTGGTCTCTTTCTTTCTCTCTCTCTCTCTCTCTCTCTCTCTCTCTCTCTTTCTCAATGTGTGTGTGTGTGTGTGTGTGTGTGTGTGTGCAGTGTGTGCATATGTGTGTCACATCCAATACATCTTTCAACAGATTTTTCTGAAAGCCCTCTGGAACCAATGTCCTCCTGTGTGTAAAGAAAATAAATCAATCAACCCAAATCTACAAGAAAGCTTTCTCTCAGAGTTAATCGGACCCTGCAGGTATGCATGCCTTCTGACCTTGCTAGCCGAGGCCTCCTGCTGATTGGTGCTGGATGCCAGCCTCTCATGTGGGCCCGCCCCCAAGTCATCACCTCTCTCATCAGAGCCGGGGTCAAAGGTCAGGGTTCTAGATGAGAGCAGGAAGTTCTTGCCAGGAAAGGGGGCCAAAGCAGAAAAAGCATTGCGTCATCTCGGGCATGGTTTAACGAGGTCACATGATTGTGTGTCAAGCGAGGCAATCATGAGTGAGGCAATCATAGCGGACCTTCTGAAGATCTCTCGCTGACCTCTCTCGGTCAAGGTCAAATGCTTTGGGGGAAGCAAAGGCCCAGCACAGGCTGATGCCTTGAAACCTGATCCAGCTGATGTGATTAGACCTCCTGTGAAGGACTGAAATGGTTGGAAGAGAGTGAAGGAATGAGAGAGAGGGAGAGGGTAGAGAGAACTCATCCTATACAATGTTAAATTAAATGAGATTACAATTCTGGGAGTGTATGTTAGCGAGATTGTGATGAACATGGTCAGTAAAAAAGAGACTTAGATTGACAGTTGTTCTTTTGGTCCCACAATATACAAAGTGCCTTACGCCTTGCATTTCTTCCATATACACTTCACTTTACATAAACTACTGGCACATATCATTCCATGTTACTAACCTTAACTCTAACCATAATCACAAGTACATACTCTATCAACATATAATGTAAAATATATTTTGAAGAGTTAACTATTGAGAACACAGTACAGAACACTTAATACAAAGTCAAATCATTTTAGGTTGCAAAATTGGGAAGTCTGAAACAGCCATTACCAAGAACAAAACAATGCCAGCTCAATGTTACCTTTTCAAATGATTTGGCCTCTGTAATTACAATTGCACATCAGACCATGTGGAAAAAGCCAAGGAAGAAAACCCACAGTCTCCACACTCAGTATCAATCTCTTCACTTCACATTTTCTGTGCTGTGGTTCCTCTGTCAGTATCTCTACCAGTTACTCGGTCATGTCATTGTCAGTTAGCAATGGCACTGATTCCACAGACACTAATGCGTACCCACAAGGTGCTCTGTGCATGACTCATACTTCTTTGCCTGACTGACTCCTTTTATGTCGATCAACATACAGACAGATCACATAAATGGCCTCACAGAGCCCTTGAGCAGCAGCACTTTAAGTCATTTAGGACTTGAATGAACAGGTTAGTATAGGTCACTATAAATACCATCTAGATAAAAGGATAGAAGGGAGGGCTTCTAGTCCAGATTCTAAGAGTTCTTTGTTTTTCCTTTCTCATTTGTGTTCTTGCCCACATTTATGTATTAATGTGAATTTTAATCTCTTGATTAGTGGGAAGAGCAGCTCGTGTTAAAACACTATCAAACCTAAATCAAACATGTTGAATATATCATCAGCAATGACTAAATGAAAAAATAAGTCATGTACAAACCTACAAACTATAATCTGATTTTAAAAAGGGCTTAACTTTCTTTTTAACCATGAGCATGTAATTCATGTAGCAGAGACATTTGCATGAAGTTGCATGAATGCTGTGGCTGTTCAGCATTTGCGGATATGGGGCCAGAACAGAGCCTGTGTAGAGTGTGTGTGTGTGTGTGTGTGTGTGTGTGTGTGTGTGTGTGTTAGTGCTACACTGGGGTTTTCCATGCTGAAATGACTGGTTCCTCTATGCAGAGACAGTGCAGATAATTGTCATGGCCCTCCAGCTGCAGGACACTCCAGACGGCCTCTCTGCTGCTCCCATAATGAGCTCACTACGCGCAGAGTGCAGATTTATTTGGCGGCTGATCAGCAGACTGTCACCACACGCTGCTAAAGTAAAGAAGTAGAGTGTTGCTCAGTCATCTACCAAATATACATGTGTGTTTTACCACGTCTCTTTTTAAACACACACACATGCTCGTATGTATGTACATGCACACACACACACACACACACACACACATACATGCATTTAATGCATGCACGCACACACACACTCACATAGACACAGACACACACATTCTCGTACAGTATGTATGTAAGTACACACACACACAAAAACCCTGCCCCAAAGAGGCCTGTGTGATCTTACATGCTTCTCAGTGCTAATCAAACATCATATTTATCATATCATATACACTAATGTGATTTCCATGTTAATGCACATTTCCATCATTTGGCTTATTATGTAAAATGGATTCTGGGAGGCCATCTAGCGCCTTTTAATTTTATTTTAAGAAGGAGAAGAAAGAAGAAGAAAAAAAGAAGGAAAAGAAGCACCTCTTTTTCTGTGTGATTAATTCTCTGTGTGAGTGTAATCAGGACCTAATAAGAAAATCAGAGGCTTCAGTGATGTTTCACAATGGCACGGGATTGAAATTCAGAGGATAATTACACTTGTTCAGGCTTTGCGATATTCAGGGCTTAATTACAACAACAAGACTACATTCAATTTGCTTCCTGACAGCTCACCTAATTACATTGCTTACTTTTTTTTCCAAGCCCCAATCTATCTGAGTTGTCAATATTTGTTTGTTTTTTTCAGTTTTTTTTTAATGGGCACAATGTTTTTCTGAGTTCATGTCAAGATGTCAGGAAGAAGAACTGTGTTGCCTTTGCTGTTGAGATGCACACCAGGAAAGGCATCAGATGTCACAAGTAGACAGGCAAAACACATACATATGCACGTGCATGTGCACACACAGACAAGCATAGAGAAACCTGCACAGAGGTGGGCTATCAGGTGTGTCTTTGTGTCACCTGGCTCATTAGGTGGTCTGGCAGCACTTCTTCCCCACGCGGACAGCAGTCAGGTCCCCAGGGGGAGACAGGGTGTCGGCCAGGGATCTCCATCTAAGTTGAAATGGGCCTTGATGGTTGACCTGAGCCAAGAAGATGCTGCATCTTCTGTTGTTTACTGTGAAGACAGTGGAAGATGTTTTGTTACATAGACACAAAAACACACACACACATAGAGAGAGAGAGAGAGAGAGAGAGAGAGAGAGAAAGAGATTGTTTGCTGCCCCACATTTCTGTGTTGCAGTGTGAATCCAACTGCTTAATCATTAAAACATTTCAAAATAATTTAAGAGGGAAAACTTATCCTGGATTCAACCCACACTCCCCTCCCAACACACACACAAATACACGTGTCCCCCCATGCAAACCAATTCCTGATCTTTTTGAGAGTGTGTCAGCCAGTAGCGTGACTAGACTGAGCTTTCATAAAAAACGCTCCAGTTTCATCACTCCTCTGAAAGCAGCGATTAGCCGTCCCCCCCCCACCCCCATCCAACCAACTCCCCTGGTGCCCGTGTCACCATCAGGGAGATCCTGCAGTGCTCCTTCATACCCCCCACCCCCACCCCCCGTCACAAGGCAAATAAGAGTGACTCAGATGTTATGATTGACCTGTCGCCTTGATGACGGCCTGGAGTGACCTCAGCTGTCCTCCCCCTTTTTTGTTCAGCATTGGCTGCTCCAATACCACTGCTTCTCCACTTGTCCTCCACCTACTGTAGCAGCCAGCAAGTAACCAGACACGGCATTTCAGACAACGCAAATACAATCTGGCGTCTGTGGGTGTGTGTTTGATGTCGGTGTGTTCTTGGCGCGTAATTAAGGCGCGGAGATGCAGGTCTTTGGGAGAGGGATCATCTGAAGGCTCAGTGATCCCTTTGGTAGCCACTGTCGGAGTCCATTCCCCTCTCCCCTCTTGCAGTCAGATTAAAGGAGTCTGGTAGGATCGAGCTACATGATGGTAATTAGAGGTGATGCATCCTGGGGTCACGCGCAAGTGCCAAACAGTAGTCAACAAACCCAGCCTTGCACTGCAAATTAGTGGCTTGAACAAAGCAAACAAACAAATGAGTGGCTCGACCAATCAAAACTCAACTCTGACTCCTGGACCAAAACGCCCAGTGGTGGGTCAGCATCAGTAGGTCTTCCTCTCAGTCATCCCATCATTTTGTTTTATTCCATCACGTAGCAAGTCCTTCAGACAAAGGAATTGTATGAAAACGAAGATTTTCTCTTTAAGCATATTTAGAGACAAGTGCTTATTTAATCACAACTATATATGATTTCACATTATGTCCAAGCACTACGTTGACAGATTCCTTATTTGTATTTGGGAGGGAACACACAGTGAAATGTACATCTCTGCCTTGGATGCATTCATAATGTGGTTACAAGTGCCCCCATTGAAAAGGGTTTCTGAGTTAAGGTATCATCTTATGGCTAAACTCAGAGAAGATTGGTGGAAGTAGACTGTCATGTCCAACAGCTTAATCTAATCAAAAGGAAAAGCCCAACAAAATGGCCCGCTTAATTGTTTCCTCGTGTCGACATTAATGATGGTACTCTGCCATCATGAGTGCAGTTGGCCACTGCAGCAGACATTTCTAAATTATCCTAGCTTCCTATCCAGCTAGGAATGCTGCCAAGTTAAAGTGTCCTGGATTTAATGCTCGACGATTTCAATTATTCTCTGTGTAAAGGCCTGTTTGCTTCCTGGGAACATGACAGGCTCTCTGGTTCCCTTACTTGCACACACTCCGGATGAAGTCAGCCAAGCATGGTCCGCACTGACGGAAGTGCAGTCAAACACACGCACAAACATGCACATAAACACACACATGCACATACACACACACACACACACACACACACACAAACACACACTCTAACACGCATATCTTTCTGTTACTATTAAGATGACATGGCTGCCTGTAGACTTTGCAGATGAAGTTTTATTTTGGGCTTGCATGACTAAGAATGAGATCATTGTTTCTTTTCTTTTTTTTTCTGTTGTATCAAGTTCCACATTTCTCATTTGTTACCAGCCTTCTTTGTTATCCCAAACACACGCTGACAAACATGCTGCGCCTCAATATGGCGATCACCCAAAGGGAGTGACTTTTAATGCATTCGCAGTGATCAAAGACTTATTTCCTCTCTTACAGCACTTTAGCACACACACACACACACATACAAAAAAAAAGGTTTTTCTCATTAGGATTTTGTTTTGTTTATCCCTTTCGCTTTCTTAATTGCTGCCTGTGGTAACAGATTCTAGCGCACCTTTCATTACCAACCTAACAGCTCTGCGAGTTCTGAGAGCGCCTCTCTGCAGGAGACGAAGGCGCACACTCTCCCCACATTAAGGATGCACCAAGACAACACAGACAAAAGGAAGAGAAAACAAGCAAAAAGAAAGAAAGAAAGAAAGAAAGAAAGAAAACGTGATTAGCATTCGATCACCAGAGGAGTCGATGTATTGAAACAAACAAAAACATCCTGATTTGATTTTTTTTGGAGGGGGAGGGTTAGCCTTTGGAACAGGGACTTGAGAGGAAATTGTTTGCATGCCTCATGTTGGGGCCTCTTCTACCAGCAGATGGGGAAGATGTGTAGGAAGTTGGTGAGAGGGAGGAGGAACAAAATAAGTCCCCCTTTCCCCTTTTCTCTGTTTTTGTGTCTTTTCTTTTTTTTTGTATCTTTTCAGATTCTGAAGAAGCCCACTGAGAGCTTTGTGCTGGGGAGGAGTGTTTACGTTTGCATTACTGTAGAGTTATCTGCTGCAGCATTGAAAACAACACTACGCAACATCTAGCCACTTCGTGAGGTGTGTTTTTTTTCATGAGCAACGACTTTTGGTATCATCTTCAAATTAATTTGGAAATTAAAATGGTCATGTGAAGGATAGATAAACACAACTGCCATTCCCCCTAACCATCCAGGGATGTGTTTCCTGAAAAGCATCGTTGAACAACTACTGTAGTTAAATGATAGAGAGACTATTGTTTAGAACACACTCTTCACCGTTACCACAGTGGGTGCTTTTGGGAAATGGAGGTTCGGGTCGGAAAAGCCTTAATGGCTGGGCATTAGCATCAATATAGCCAAGAGACACCAGCTAGCATGTTAGCCAGCTTTTATCAGTACTAACTGAGCTGGTTGATGGTTTTGCAATGTTTTTGCATGCTTGCAGATAGTAACACTTGTAAATGAGGAACAAACCATGTCATTTTCTTTGCTTGCCGTTTTGTGGAAGTAGTTGCTTTCCTATGTGGAATGGAGTGTTTCTCTTGACAGTGTATGTTGGCAGCATAGGTCTCTTGAGGTATACCATTACACCGTATAGATTAAGCCAGGAAATGATCAGTGACATCGCTAAGCTCCCTTAAACCCACGGCAGAAGTTACTCGTATGGTCATGTCACGCTACAACATGCACTACAACAGATGCCATTGACCACAGAGGACAGCTAACTGTTGATCGCACTACTAATGGTAGATTACATTCTGTCTCATGTCTCATGTGAGGAGCAACAGGAAAAAATGATCAAGAAAAGATTCTAAAATGTGCGTAATTGTGTTTTTCTCCACAAAAATGTAAGCGTGCAAAAGGGTTAGATGGATTAGACATGGACATAGTCAGATGAGTGGGTGAGAGACAGACAGTGTGTGTGTGTGTGTGTGTGTGTTTGTGTGTGTGTGTGTGTGTGTGTGTGTGTGTGTGTGTGTGTGTGTGTGTGTGTGTGTGTGTGTGTGTGTGTGTGTGTGTCTGTGTGTGTGTGTGAGTGTGTGTGTGTGTGTGTGTGTGTGTGTGTGTGTGTGTGTCTGTGTGTGTCTGTGTGTGTCTGTGTGTGTTTGTGTATGCCTGTGTGCCTGTGCATGCATGCCTGTTGGCCCTTTACAAATCAGAGAAAGATACAAATAAACCCCCTCAGGTTGTTAGTCATGCTGCACCAGCCCCGGAGACACTCGTCTGAAGTGACAGCGATGCCATGTTCAGATTTACCCGACGTGGCGTCCCTCATCAGAATTGTCTCTCTCTACGCAACACTCCCCCACCCCCACCCCCCCCCTGTCTTTCCACCCTCCCAGTCCTTTTCCTCTCCTTTTTTCATTCATGGGATGTTTTTTTCAGGTCTGGTAAACGAGACTCTAGTCTGAGTGGAGCTCAAGGCTGGTAAAAAATAAGTTTAATAAGCTGATTGACCTGGGAGGGGTTTTTGTTGTCTGCCAGTGCAAAATATATTTAGACCCCCCCCCCCCCCCCCACACACACACACGTACACCCCCACCCCATCCCCAGTGTGCTGAACCGCAAGGCCAGTGCTCTCTGAGGTGGTGGGGCTGAGGATGTGGAGGGCGACGAGGAGGGTGCGGGTTGGGGGGGTGAAGTCTGCCCGTCCAACAAAGTGGAGCTGACATGTGTGAAAGATTTAGTGTTGGGCGTTTAGAGTGATCGTCTTTTTGCCTTTGTCAGCAGGTCCGGCACATTTATCTCCCCTCGCCGTGTCCTTCACACAACTCCTCATAGAGCAGGTTAAACGACAGAGGGGGCTAGCCTGAGAGAAAGAAAAGTTCCTTAAAGTTACAATTGGTTGTTTCTGTTGGCTAATCCTTGGTAAGACAATGTCATACCTCCTCTATATCATCATGCTATGCTAACCATGTTATCAGCATGTTTCCTTGTCTGTCGAAGGATTCCTGTTACACTACCATAAAGGTTGTAACATACCTATATAATGCATAGAAACAATTACATGTAGATTTGTGGAATACTGGTTCCTAAGCGACAGTAAGGACAACGTGTCTGTCATACATACTGTGACACCACAAAGAACTACTATGTGTCATACATTTCTAATTCTTCAAGACTGAATCCCACTGGGCACTAATTTGATTGTTACACATTACATGAATGATCACAATTCCCAGTGCTGTCTATCAAAAAACCTCATATGACATTTTACTCATTTCCTTTTAATAACTTCTTCCTCTGCCTCTCTCAAGGATGTGTTAACAGCTTTAATTTTCCTGAAGCGCACAGGAATGTCACAGTCTACTGGTACCGCGATACCTCTTTAATCCTTAAGGGCCTGCTCCACAGATATCCGTAAACTATGAAATTAAGTCGGGGCCTCTTGTGTCGAGTGGATTTAAATAAATGAATTACTTTTCTTTTCGACTTTTCTGCAAATGAATTACACGGAGAGTAGGTAGGGGGTGGGGGTGGGGGTGGAGGAGAAGGTGAGATTAACTTTTGACTGATATTAGGAATTTTTCCGATGTTGCATCCTCATAATGAGGTCATTAACTGGAATGCAATGCATCTTAATCTATCCGACTGGTGGAAACCATGTTGGGAATCCATATCAAAGGTAAATCTCCAACAAGATGTAGCTTCCTGCAAGGCAACACAAAGACTATTTGTCTCTTAAGCCGATTCTATTTTAGTGATCAAAGATGGTAAGTCTCAAACAGGGAAATAAATGAAGGTCAGCAGATGCAGGAAATCTGCTTCCAGTGGATTTGTATATTTATTATCAGTGTCGTCAGATCAGAGCAAAAGGATACGAAAAGAACATCAGATTTAAGACGTAACGGGGGGAAATTGGATTGTCCTCTTTTCTTTAAACTCAATCCCGAACTACAAAGAGCATTGTTGACAAACAGACACATAATATTTCATGTGAATGGAACTGCTGGCGACACATGAAACCATGGTTCGATTAACCCTTTGTCTTCGGTCTCTGATTGAGTTAACTGTCTCTCTGTTATGCCCAAAACAGACGCAAGGTTGTGACTGACACTAAAAACACACAGTTAACTAAGGACGTGTGAAAAAGACAGTTGACAGAATAAGAGCTGCTACAGTAACGTCTCTTTCTCTCATTTCCATATGCACAAGTATGCTAAAAGCCGATTTTAATATTCTAGTTAAAGAGGGAAACCATGAGCTTTTCTTCTCCCTTGTTGTATAACTTCACCTCATATGTAAATAAGACTAATCAGATTTGTCCATCTTAAAATGCAGGTTAATCCTCTGCCTCTTTCTGGGATGCAGTAAAGATGTTGACTTAAATTCTTTAAAGAAAAAGAAGACAAAGATTATGAGAACCACATAAAAGATGCGGTGGATGGGGGGAGAGGTGGAGATTTACATTTCTTAAACCAAGCTCGTTCCATATGCATGTTCAACATGAGCTTGTTCCATATGTATGTTCGACATGAAAGCTTACCCACACAGAGAAATATCAGGATAAACTTTGGTTCAAAGTGTTCCTGTGCCAGGAAATTAGCCACAAATTCACACAAATGTTGTTCCTTTCCGTATAACAACATCTAACAAGTAGTTTGAGCCGATAACGAAGCTTTAGTTTTGACACAACTTGTTCCAAGATATTAGCTGATTATGAGGGAGATCGTTGGCACAACAACTCATAAATTGCACAAGGAAGTCAGTGCATCAGACTGCATATGAAAGCAGGGGTTGAAAGGGCCTCGTTATACACACAAGTAAATTTAATAAAACTTCCTCAAAGGGAATATTATGTGTGGGGTTTCTTAGAAAACTGAGGGGAGAAAGACTAGTATTCTTGAAGAGCTTGAGTGTGGGGCCTTGTTTAACCTTGAGGCTTTGAGGCCTTGGGCCTTGGGCCTTGGGCCTGCTTCTGCGTTTCCACAGAGGGGCAATTTAGTCCAAGTTTCAAACAGGCCGGCCTTGAAATCAAAGCCACAGCAACCGATAAAAGAAGGTTTTGTATGTATGAATGATTTGGAGCCTTTCAGGAAATGAGTCACACATCAAAACTATTACGTACTAATTAGTAATGTAATTGACAGAAAGACTAGACACATGCTTGTGCAAATACAAGCAATGAAAAGAAACAAAGTGTGATTCAAATGGAAATTGGGTAAATAATATTGAATTATTGACTAGATTTAATCACAATTTGAGTTTTAACATTGGGTAAAACCAGCATAGTTCTGGGCATGTAATTTTGCATAAGACATTTCTATAAATGTATAAAATCCGTTGCCTTCAATAGCCTTGTGCTGATGAACGTTTCTGAAAGGTCTTCAAATTGTATGAACTACGATACCCATGAGGCCTGTTAGTCCTAAAACTGCAATCTATTCTATCTTCTTCTACATCTGCACAATTTATCCGCTCACACATATTTGCATTACATTCCCAAAGGAAGGAAAAGGGAAAAAGAGACATGATCTGAAATGAAGAAAGCTGGCCCATTACAGTCTGCAGAAAGAAAACAGAAGGTGACAGTGTCAGAACAACACACAGACACAGATTAAAGACTTCATGGATACCCAGACGATTGACAGCAGCAAGTCTGTCGCTGTCTCATAATTACAGAGGTCTCCAATCACTCGACCTCTTTTATACCTTATGTTCCTCTGCTCTGTCTTATTCTGACCCCACCCAGCCACCGTCTTACTCAGCAACTAATGCCTCATGGTTGGCCTCAACTGCACCCCAGGGGGTGGGGGAGAAGTCTCAGTTCATTGCCACCCAGTGAGTGGCAGCTGGGCCCGACGGTTGTGGTCGTGAGCCCCCAATAAGTGTTTCTTTGATGGAGTATTTTCTCACTTTCCGAGCTGGAGTGGCGTAGGAGTGGGAATCAAAATTGCATTGTTGGAAATCGAATAAGGCATTGAGAGTTAGTGATCTCTAGCCATATGCCATGATAAACCCTCTTCAGGTTTCATTGCCATTACACCACCGCCGCCGCCTTTGCCTTGAGTATGTTTCGAGATAAAACACGCAGCCTGTCACTGAGCACGCCAGTCACCAGCGCTCACAGTCAAGAACCAGATACAGAACAGGCAGGGGGGGGGGGGGGGGGGGGGTAAGGGAATTTGGTCAGAGTTTAAAAAATGAAAAACAAAATAAATTCAGTTTGAGACATTCTTGAGAAGTGATTGTCACAATGCTATGCAGACATCTGTTCCCACTCTTTCCTCCTTTCTTCTCCTGTCTCCTACTCTCTCTCGCTCTCTCTCTCTCTCTCTCTCTCAGTCCTTTCATCCGTAAAGTTTAGGTTTGGTGTGACCCTTGCCGAGAAGTGAAGCCTCAGTTCTTATCCTCTACTGATCCATCCATCCCCCACCTGCCTCCCACCCGTTCCACATATTTCCCTCTAGGAAAAACAAGACTGTTTGGTGATCTGGATCAGAAGGATAAAGAAAGCCATCTTTCAAAATCCGACTCACTGCGGTTGCATGTGTCCTGCCACCCCCCAGCTGTTTTTTTCATTGCCGTAATTGCTGAGCCGTTGAGTCACGGCCAAGCTCCCAGGGACGAGAGGTGATGAGGAGGAGATTGACTCGGGGGTCCACCCAGAGAGACACGCTGTTTTTTTATCACACTGCCAACTGCGCCGCCAAGTGAGGTGTAAAAAAAAATATGCTACTTCGTTCAAAAACCGTGTCTTAAAAGGTTTGCCACGGACAAAGGACCACAGAGGCAGAACAACACAAACAGTGCACTGCGTGGCAATCCAACAACACATTCACATCGCTGGTGGAAAAGTAATAAGCAATCTCTAGGCTTGAATAGCTGTGTCCCACTAAGCTAAACATGTGTGAAAGCACAGAGATATAGAGAGACACACACTCAATACAGTTAGGCCAAACACCCACACACTGGCACATGTCCATGGTTTTACCGAACAGTTATGTGAGAGTATACAGATTTATCAGGACCTGTGATTTCAGATGGCACAACATCATCTTTCTGATCGGTTCTTTTCTAACAAATGCATAGGGAAGGCTTTCCCTTTTACCCTGAGGTAACCTTTTCCTTTCCTTTCCTCTCCATCCATCTCTTCCTTTATCCTCATCCCTCCTTCTCTCCTTCCTTCTCCCCTGGCCAGCGAGTGAGTGTTTTGGTTCCTATTTGAATACATACAGGTCCATAAAGGCATTCCTTCCTTATCAACAAGATGTGAGCAGCTGTGATAAGTTTGCCCTACCTGGCTGCACTGTGGCGATAAACTGCACAAAACCGTGCTGCGTGGGATTTTGAATTAAACCTCTCAGGTTGTGTGGGGAATATGAGAATGAAACCTGTACAGGTGTACAATCACACACACACACACACACACACACACACACACACACACACACACACACACACACACACACACACACACACACACACACACACACACACACACATACAGTGCACACAAGGTTCACGGTGCACATACACACATACGGAGACACCACAATTTAGCACACCAACAACTCCAGCGGACAGATAAGTGGCTATGTCAAAATATTTAAATTCGTTTCCCAAAATGTAATATTTTTTCTAGGTCACCTTTAACATCATTATTTCTTTCATTGACTCTAGCAAACATACTGTACTCTGTCTGTCCGAATGTGTCACGTTTGCTTGTCTTTGTCTATGTCTGCATGTCGGTCACAATGCTATATCCTATGCGTGGCCTTTCATTTTCAGCTGGGTTGCGATGTTCCATTGTCTTCCTGTTTGCCTGTTAATTCTCACTCTCAGTGTGTCTGACTCGCTCTGCCTGAGTCCTGCCTCTCCTTGCTGTAGTGTTCCTTCTTGCCAGTGTGTGTCTGACTTTCCATCTGACTTACCCTTTGCTGTTTGTCTCCCTCTCTGTGCCTCAGGATTACATGTGCTGGTGCTCAGTTGACTTTGTTGAGTTAAAGGCATGTATGGTTTATTTGTGCAGTTTATCATAACAAAAGTAATCTTATCTTACCTATTAGCATAATTTATATTGTGTCTTACCTATTAGCATCAGATAAGCAATGTGATTTGTTGATCCTTCCGGTGACCAGGCTTAACCTATAAGAGAGCCTTTTATGGTCATGCACCCATCTCCATTATGTGTGTCCAACTGCTCACACTTTGGTGCGTCACAGACCTGTTTAGAAATTCCATTATGATCACGCATGATGAGAGGGTGGGGACTTATAGATCTCGAAAACTCTCCCTATAACCTCATAAACAATTAGGTCATAGGTCCACCAATATCCCCCCATCATTCAGAAGGACGAGATGGCAGTGGCTTCTACCGCCATAGGGAACATTTTTAATAAAGTCTCAAAAAATCTCATAAAGTATATTATATCCACATTTCATAAAACGGTATATTGTACCACTCTAAGGTATTGATTCAAAGCAATATTGATTCGTTTTCATGAGTCATGCATTCCTGGGCTGGGACAAAGTGAAAATATGAATCTAATTGTATAATGAGTATCGCTCAGCCACAAAAACACAAACATTTAAATGTGCAAAAGAAAATCGATGTCTATGGCATCAAAATATAGGAAATCCAGAAGTTATTGCTTTCCCTTAGAGGTCAAAAAGCACATATCAAAATCCGTCTGTTGCTCCGTTTCTTTATAGTAGGTTAGTGAAAAACACACTTAGTAGCAGTCTGTGGTAAATGTCTTCCTTTGAGAATGACTGTGTGTAGTCCTTTGTGTGACCGACAGATTATTCAATGAAAAGTAAATATGTTTGACAACCCAAACCAGGGGTAGTGAGAGAGCAGTTGATTCAACAACTACTTGTATTAGAACTCAATACAGTAAACCAAAACACACAAATATATACTATAACATAACCCCTTATATTTTTTTGATAAACTTTACCTGAAAAACCATGAACTGAGAAGCTTTTCTATAATGTGTATGTTTTTCATCATTCACAACAACAGTATGGAGGAATGGTGCTAGCTACGGGTTGTGACAGATTCCATTGTCTCATAAAAATGTTAGTCTTAAAGTTTTTTCAGTAACACGTGAATGTGTCTATCATGATCTTTTGATGATATGTTTTTCAGACAAAAAAGCGTTTCTGTTTGAGGCAGGCTATGTAGGGAGGTACGACTTGTCTCTGTGTGGTTAAGATTCTCTGCAGTTGAGCAGTGGATCAGGAGAGACAAAGCCAGTGTGTGCCATTTGTGGTCTTATACTGAAAGCAATAAACTCCATTATAAACATTTTATACTCTTTCATTTAACCATTAATTCTCTGTGGTCCCTCTTCAGTCTGTCCCCTCAGATTAAGGTGTGCTGCCTGGAGGGATCTTATGAAAAGTTGTTTCCACGACAACAAGATTCTTTACTGGATGTAGGTTTGAGAAGGGAGTTATGGAATCACATCACGTTATGCAACTCAGTACCTTTGTCACACACAAAACACGTCCTGTCACACTTGCAGTGGCTGTGTAATCTCCAAGCATTCTGTAAAATAAGATGGACTCAAAAGTAGAATAAAGGGAAAGATGGAGAAATTATCAATACTTTTGAAGGAAGCAAGGTCTACATCAAATCTGACCCAGATTTTATGTTATGAAAATGTTTCATTCATTCAGTTAAAATTGAGCTTAAAGTATAATTTCAATTCCAAGTAAGAGTAGTTTCTCCTCATTCTTTAAGTTGAGCTGCCATCATTACTGGTATTCCAAGTCTTCCTCCTTAGAGGCTGCTATGTATTAAACCTACCTCATGTTGAGGTGTCTGACAAGTCCAGGCATCCATTACGAATCACCTCAAACCGAATGAACTTCTCTGACGTGAGAACTGTAAAAGTTCAGCGAGCCAAGAGTACTGGACATGTGAGTGGGGTATTCAGTGTAAGCCATTTCATTTTAGATATGATTAGAGGTGAGTGTTGAGAACACATTCTGGGAATTTCATGTTAATTGAATATGACCGTGAGTCTGTTTCTCTTTTGTGCAGTCAAATCAAGATCAAATGAAGTTAGATGGTGTGAACCGGGCCTTGGCGTCTATCGGCTTTCTTTTACTTGAAAACTCTCTTGAAAACACATGGGCTGACAACCACGCTCTCTTGGAGGTATTTTCGTGTAATTTCTGTTGAGTGCGATGGAGAACAGAAAGGTTAGACTCACCACAGAAAGCCATGGCTCCAGCTGTCAGTCTATGCTCCACAGGAAATGAAAAACCACAGAATGCCCTGTTGACCTAAAGAGAGCATTCGCAGTGGGGACATTCATTGGCGGGGGTTTAACATAATATTATTTATTGACGTCCAGTCAGTAAATCTCCATGTGTGTCCCATGATGCACCATACACTATTATCTCATACATGTTGCTTTAGTTATACTGTAGCTTGATTATCAAGTACAAGATAAGGCTGTAAAACTGATACAGAACTGACTTACCATAAGGCACTCAGGAGGAGACACTGGATACGATGAATTGCCATTTAAATGTCAGTTAAGTTAATATTTTCTGAACCTCCACCTCTTTTTCATTCCTGCTTCTTTTTTTTCCCCCTTCTCTTCCAACTTCCTTTCCAGCCCTCTTCTCCCTCCATCCTCCTCTCCTCCCTCTCCGTTTGAGCGTGAAGCCCTTTGTTTGCCTGTGCGCTCATCCCTGCTGTACGGTGGCATCTCCTGTTCTCCTCCCTCGCGTGCCTCAGAAGCCGGTGACAGTTTGACTTGCGTCTCGACTCCGAGAATTAAACTCCATTTGCATGCAGCGCTGCTGGAGCGCGGGTTTTCTGACTCCCCGTCCCTTTGAACAGTTTTAATGTACTTCCAGCATGTCAGCAGCCCCCGTTCACAGCAGTCGACACGCAGTTCGACTCACCCTGCTTCGCTCCGCTCCGCGCCGAGCCGAGCGCCAAACAGGAAGCCGAGCGCGAGCAGGTGACACAACCTGACAGAGCAACACCTCACGCAGCATACCCACATGAAGCAAGGAGGGGGTGGGGGGGGGGAGTGAATTTTTTTTGGGAAACAAACAAACAAGCATGCTCATGTGCATGAACCTAATTTTATAGAGAGCGAGAGAGAGAGAGAGAGAGAGAGAGAGAGAGAGAGAGAGAGAGAGAGAGAAGGCACATAGAAAAGAACTGGGGTAACGGAGGGTGAGAAGAGGGTACAAGAATGCAGATTCAGGGAAAGTGTGTGTGGGAGCGGGGAGGGGGGAGGGGGGCATGGGCGAGCGAGCACACAGTGAAAGGAGAGATTTGTGAAGCCGATTTGCAAAGTCTAATTCTGTCATTATTTTCTTCCCTTTGAGGTTCAGACTGGAACATCAGAAGACAGTTAGGGGGTCTCAAAAGAGAGCGGCCCCAGTCCAGTCAGACTGGTCTGTGGGAGAGAGATAGGAGGCAGAGGAGGGAGCAGGCTTAGACATCCACCAACAAACACCACAAACTGAAACTCTGAAAACAACCACACACAGCTGCCTCCCGGATGGCTAGAAATATCTAGAAGTAGGCTTGCAGAAGAACCCTAGTTTCTCTTCAAGTCCCTTGATCACACCATGGGAGAGGGGTGTGACTGGTAATCAGGACAGCTGCACAGACTTAGACCCACAACACAGCTGGACGTGGAGGATTTGGGGATGCACATGAAGTGATGCTGTGTAAACTTGTCGTCTGACGGTTCGCCTGTTTAAGAACATGTAGCTGAGTTGATGATAAACAGCGTGTAAACAGCAAGAGACGCTTCATGAGTTGCAATGACCCCAATCACTAGCTTTTCAGAAGCTGGAGAATATATTTCAGTCTTATGTATACCCTGAATAGAACACAGCACAGCAAATAACACAAATGTTTTCTTTGTGAACGTTTTTTTTGTCCCCTCTTTGAACACGAGACTTACACATGAAACGGCACATGCACTGTCTCTTTGGGACACATCATTATATTGTACAATGAGAAGGTCTTCGACATGTCATTTTGAAAGGGAATTGCAGATGAAGCAATAAGCGAGTGGGGGATTTGAACTTCAAACATAATTTAAAGAAATGATAAGCATTAATCCATTGTGAAACACAGTCTTCTGCACAAGTGAGGCGAAATCAGTTGATCACAGGCCTATTGCTACATAATATTATTGAAAGTGACAAAGCAATAGAGCAGCAATTTTCTCTCCTGCTGCCAACCTCTCGGATACAAAACGGAAAGTTTCGGCTCAGAGGGGATGCACAGTGTTAATATCACTGTTGGGGAAGTCAATATGCTGCATATGCTATTCTGAATTAGGGATGCAAAAATATTACTCTACATGTTGTTACATCAATGTTGTGTTACTTTTGCATTGCTTTCAAGCATACTCTCAAATAGAGCGCAATTTACTGGACAGAGATCAAATCGTTGAAGAGAGATGAATGGAATTGACCTTATAATGATCAATAGTAGCCTATCAAAATCCGTACACATACATAGTTTCATTATTAGGATCAAACACCAACACTTTGCTGTGAAATTACTTTTGCCACTCGAAGCATAGGATGAGAAGTGTTACAAGAAAGCAACTGTAATATTTCTATAGTAAATAGTATTAGCCAATGTTAGCTGGAAAAGTGATTATTATGCAAGATGTTACCTTTGTCAGTGGCAAGTCCCATCACCAGTTGTGATCCCACTGAAAATGAATGCACATATTTTATTCAACCAGAATATATCGGCTGACATCCAGATGTTCGTCAGTAAAACTCGGGGAGAAGGGACAGGGAGATAGGACGCCTGTAAGGAGAGACAAGAAGGAAATGCCCTGAAGCGCTCTAGGGTTGAAGGCTGTGCTGAAGGGCCCAGTGGCAATAGTTCTTTGTAGAGAATCAATCTGTTATTCCTCCAGACATGGTTTATGCCCTTCTGAGAGATGGCCTGGTCTCCCTTCAGTCAGAGAGTATGCTCCCCAATTTAGTTTTGTTTACTTTTGGTTTTGTTCACCTCCTGTTTAGTGTTTATTGGCATGTAGGTATTTCACTTGCAAATGCAGAATGTGTGATGTG
Organism: Clupea harengus; assembly: GCF_900700415.2. Lineage (NCBI taxonomy): Eukaryota > Metazoa > Chordata > Actinopteri > Clupeiformes > Clupeidae > Clupea > Clupea harengus. Next base: position 21,065,380 of record NC_045168.1, read on the forward strand.
TGTCTTATGTGTTTGTGAGTCATTTGTGTGGTGTAGTTCAAATGAAATCACTCTTTTTTTCGGTGTTACACATAGAAAAGTCAACCTAACCCTGTAGCACAAAGGACTGAGTCATTATTAAACCATGTCGTCAATGAAATAATGTCTTGAACAGGAGATTAATAATGACTGAAATAATCCGCAGAACAGGACATAACGAGTTCATGAAACAATGAAACTTTCCATATAAGCCAGCTCTCTATCAAACCTCTATGCAGTATATGGGCAGAGGTAAAAATGGTTTCAATAATGTGAAATGGGAATCGCAATTTGTATCAAATAGTCTGTATGACTTAGTGTCACTTTGACCCAGGCTTGGTGGTTTATTTGCACATGTAAAGCCTCTCTTGTGCAGTTCCAGGCCACCCAACTACTGACCTCACCATAAAGACCACATTATGTGCTGTGAGAAGTGGCCGTGTCCTGGCGTCCGCATGTCAAGCTTTGCCCATTTCTGCCTGGTTCCCCACTGAAGGCACCCACATGTGGTGAGCCTTAATGGCAGACCCTCCACAGCATGCTGGGAAAGAAAAGTGCAGCAAAACCCATTTCTGGATCTTTCTAATGAGGCCTTAGCAAAGTGACAATATAGCAGACGGACTACTGACGAACATCAGGCAGCAGGGAGGCCTGAGATGACGCTATTCAGCCGTACCAGGAGGCATATTCATATCGCAGGCCAATAAGGCTGCCTTCTATGGCCACTTTCAGCAAAGTATTGATTCCGTTGAATTTCCAAGAGAGGTCTGGCCATATCGATCCCCCATGGTTCGTGATGGATGCCATAAAATCAGAGCTCTATTAGTGAGATTAGGATAGATCGGTTTTAATATTCTCCTCAATAAAAAGGCTGCCTGATTTCCAAATGGTCATTGGGCTTCATTGTATGAAAAGTCAACTCACATTTGACAAGACATTTAGCATTGGCTTTGTGTGAGGTCAGCCCCAGCCACCATCCACCACCACTCCCCCCACCACCACACACCAAACTCCAGCAATGACGGAGGAGGAAAGGAGAACTAAGTGAACAGAAGTTGCACCAAAAGCCTATCTGGTTATTGTTCCAGAACTTTCTTTCTGTCTCGAGCACAGGCCCGTGGCACCTGCCCCCATTGTGGCAGGATCATCCCTCATCAGAGATGAGGCATCCTAACATTGTAATTACTTATTTATTTGTTTGTTTGTTTTGTTCACTACATCCTGATTGCAGAATCTACCTCACCGCCCCTTCGACCCCCCCTGCTCCCCCTCCCGCCCCACACACACACACACCTCATCCCCGCCTCTTACCCGGTGACATGCTGTGCTCATTTGGAACTGAGACTCTGATGGGTTTGGATGATAAACTGCCTGAGAGGAGAGGCGGTATGTCAGTAATGGGTAACTGCGTCTTTGTAACGACTGCGGTTAGGAGGGGTAAAGGCACAAACATCCTGATCATTACTGGCGAGAGAGAGAGATAGGGAGAGAGAGAGAGAGAGAGAGAGAGAGAGAGAGACAGGCAGAGAGAGGTGGGGTGGGGGTGGACGAGACAGAGAGAGAAATGTCCTACTGGTTACAGCTTTTTTTCATCAATCTCCTGTGTCAGAATCAATTTCTCTGTGGAGTTGATGACAGCGTTGAGAGATTGAACAGAATGAATGAGTTACAGATGGCTGAGAAATTAGCTTTGTTTTGTGATTCCACACTCTCGTTTTTTTATTGCGCTGGGTTTCGGTGTCTACACTGGTAAACACCCTTGAGTAAACAGTGCATTTGCAAGCCTATTTGTAGAGACAGCAAAAGTTTTACAGAGGACACAAGCACCGCACGTGATTCATCATTTCACTCTTGTCAGTTAGTCACGGCTGTGTAAAAACAGATTGCATTCACTTTGGCAAAAGGCCCCAGTACCAGGCTTTCTCTTCCACCGGTCCACCATTACTGAAACATGGAGTGAGGTGTGAGTTGACATGTGTGGTGTGCCGTTTCAGATTCCTGAGGGGGTTGTTATGCCTGGATCATTTTGTTCCCATGGTACTCCTCCCTCCGCGGTGAAACCTATGGTCATCTGGTTCTGATAATGGTGTTCAAGTATGGTGGTTGAGGTAAAGATTTTTTCCCTAACATCTCATCAGGCTTCAGATAGCCATAACTACACCTGGTTAAGAGTGCATATACCACCAACCAAAGCTTCGCTCCGTCACTTCAATGGCCCAATTGATCCCACTTTCACTGATGAAAATGTGGTTACACCACTGGAATTTGAAAAAAAAAATAATGATGATGTGTTTTAAAATGAGTTTTCCCACTCAAGACTGTTCTGCGATGTTGTGCTGTATGTGCATTGCAAGTTGAGTGAGAATGACTATTTTCCAGTTTTCTATGAGATCTCAGCAAACAGATATCACCCCAACTATAACCAGTACCTTATCATAAGGTATAAAATACGGGCAAACAGAGGCTGTGTGTGTCACCATCACTGAGGTAGGCTGGGCTGGGAACATAACCACACACCTCATGTTTACATGTTTACAGTCCTTAGAAATACAGAGTGCAGTTGAACGGAGCAAACACTATTGTGTGTGTGAACCTTAAAGATGAAAATAAACATTTTACACAGGATGAATACAACAAATGTCAGATGGCCTCCGCCCAAACCTCTTGAGAAAGAAGAGGTCAAATCCATAAAGACCCTTGAATATAAACTCACACACAGAATGCTGTTTCTAGCTCTTGCGAGAGAACCTATGGCAGAAGAAAAGAAAAACAGAATCTACTGGAGGTTGTTGTCCGTGGTCATCTGGAATAAACTGGTTGACAAGCGCAGCCAGGTCAGTCATCAACGGCCTTTTCGTCATTTCTGAAATCTAAAGCTGAAGTGGGAACCAATTAAACATGTCATTGGGGAAGAATGGGTTGCCATGCTAGCTCAATTTGTATTGAATCAGACCTGAGCATTGATTGGTAAAATATTGTTTGGAGAATGTAATTGCCTTTCTGATTGTGATCATTGATCTGACCTGGGGTGGCACATCAACATCGCAGACATAAACAGCCATGACAACAACCAAGACCAACCTTTTTCTGGCCTGTGTAAAGATATCTGAGTTGTAATTAAGTGTGTGTGTGTGTGTGTGTGTGTGTGTGTGTGTGTGTGTGTGTGTGTGTGTGTGTGTGTGTGTGTGTGTGTGTGTGTGTGTGTGTGTGTTAGTGTGTGTGGTGAGAACCTAAAAAAGCCAACACAACTTGGCACAGACTCTTTTGATGATGCGGCACAAAAGTAATCTAAGCTCTATTTTTCTCCCGACACCTTTTTACATTTTCGAAAAAGGCAAAGGGTGGCCTTTTCACGCAAGTTTTCTTCATTTCTCAAATTGATACCATTTGAAAAAGAAAATCATTAGCAGGAAAATGAAAAGTGTAAGTCTCCCTCGTTCTCTGCCCTGCCCTACATTGGAGTGCCAGAACAGAGGGCCCACAGAAAAGGACACATGCATCACTGCCAGTCTGAAATGTATTAGCCTCTCTGACTGTAATGTGAAGCTAAAGTGGGTGCTATTTTTCTTTCCACAGGCGCCATAAAGGGAATGTAGCAAGCAGCCACTTCATAGAATAATCTGGCCATGGAGAGGAACCTTTTTCTAAGTCGTAAAAACCAGGTCCGGGTCTTTCAGTGTAGCAGTGAAGGTGAGGAGAACTTATTTATTCAAACTTTCAGCATGTTATTTACCTACTTTGGGGAACATATTGTAATCCTTCGTACTTCGCTTGGCTTAAGGAGTGAGGTAACAACCACATTAACATTTACCCTTTGCAAATGGTAGTGCTCCTGTCCCATCGGTCCCCAGAGAAACCGTGACTGACTACAAAGAGAGGGCTAGTTCCCTCTGTCAGTGCAGTCATTTGATGGAAGAGCAGAGAAGGTGAGTGAGCCAGGTGGATATGAATATGGGTGTTTTAATATGAAGACACCTGCAAGGAATATTTTACTCACACTTTATAAAAAAGTGTCCTTAACAGAGTGTACTTGCACAAGTAGTAAATAACACTACATACAAAGCATGAAAAGCAGTACTTACCCAAACCTAGGTATATTTCATGACAATAATATGTACTGCTCATGTACTTATATAGAATGTATATTGCACTTCAATTTAAAGTACATAGTACCCAAAGACACTTTATATAAAAAAGGGCCAATATTTGTACATTTTCCAAAACCAAAATCCACGAAGACCACATTTGATAATCCACTCGAGCAGGTTGATCTGTCCCAATTCCCTGTAACTGTAAATCAGCTTGTCACCTCCTCTCAGGATGGGATGTAGGCACATTCATTTGAGGAGGGATTGGAATGTTAATCCATTCTGTGGAAACAAAATTCCAAATTCTGGCACAAACCTGAGCGCAGATCATGTGTGAGTGATGAAGCCTTCTGAGAGATTATGTTTCTGTGGCTGCCTGTTGGTATGCATGTAAGTGCTGCTCAGGTGTCCATAGAAGATGGGTAGAGGACAGTGGACAGCATACATGTCCACCAATGTCCTGAAGAGACGGTGGACACTCCAAACAGTAGTTCACTGCCAGTGTTTAATGCCCATGGACTCGTTCCCAGCATCTAATACTATAATCCACTAGTTGGACAAAAGGAACCTGCCAAAAAAGTAATTTCCTCTCTAACAAATTTGATGTTTGGCAGAGCTGTTGGAATGTATGATGGATTCTGAGTCAAACGCCAGCACTTGAAGTAGGACCAGGGAGACGAGGTCAAGTATTTGAAGTTTATTTCAGAGAGCATCCTGCGCTGGGGGCCACCTCAAGCACAGGAGCTAGAAAGTGACTAACTGGCAGTGGGAAAGGCATAGCATACAGTATGTACCAGGCAGTCTGCAAAGTCAGCATGAAGCAGTCAGTCATGGTGTGACACAGATGAATGACGCCTGCACAGATGGTTGGATTGATGACGCCGGGAGGTTTAATCTAAAGCACAGAGATTAAATGAGAGTGTGGGTTGTTTACTTATGGCTGTTGCCTTCCCCAGCATTTGTGGCATCGCCCCGTGACAGAGGGGGGACGCCTGTGGGGTGATAACACAGCTGCACTTCTTTACGTTAGAACAGTGGAAACGCAGTTATGGCAGGAGGATATTTTCTGGGGTACAATAAAGCACTTCAATTTTCACAGGTGGCGCAGCCCATACAGGAAAACAGCAGTAACTCTGTTCCATCAGGACCTAGAGCTGAATCCGGTGGAGATGAGGGGGGGAAGAAAAAGCAGGAATGTGCCAATCAGGGTCCTAGTTGGCTTTAAAGAGGCCATTACGAGTCGATCTTAGAGAAAGCAGAGCACCTGCAGCCCCTCCAGTGTGAGTGGAGGCTTTTCTATTACCCTCCAGCTCTCTCTCAGTTTGATCCCACCACTGCTGCACACTTGTCCTCAAAAGGCACTCATTCTGGGGGGTTTTCTCTCTACTCCTGTCCTCCATATTTCTTGTTAATGTCCAATCAGGAGTGGCACAGGCCTCCAGCAGATCAGATTGGTCTCCCAAATAATCACCCCTCATTAAACGTTACCCCTCACCCCCTTACATGAGTCACTCAAGCTCTGAAAGGGACAGTAACTAAATGAAGAGAACTCCACAAACAGCCATGAGTGAAGAAAAAGAAGAGCAATGGGGAAACTCTTGAAAGAATGCAGCTTCCGTGGGACTCTTCATGGGCTGTCAGACCAGAACAGTGGTGTGTCTAAAGAGCGATTTGCTGGAGGAGACGGGACGATCCCTGAGCCCAATTATTTGCCTGAACCGGGACTCAAAACCGGCCCGTTCCTCTGGCCGTATCAGCGGCGATGAAGCCACTCATAGAGTTCATCCTGGAGCTCTCAGAAACCACCAGCTGTTATGGCTCTCATTTAAAAGTCTAATATTCAGGGATGACAGCACTGCCAGTTTGAGCTGAAAATTGTATTGAAGTTTCTGACACACAATGACATTTGACTTTTCCACGCCTGACGAGTCACTAAAGTTTGCCCAAGCAAATGAAAAAATATATAAATATATATATATAAAAAAACTATTTTCACAGGGAAAGAAGTATAAAAGCCTTTTCCTATTATTTTCCATGTTGAAAATGGCCTGTATACAGCAATGTAACGTTATTCAACACTGTAATCTCTCTGGATATTTATTTTAAACTTCCCAAGACATGAAACACACTTATTCAGATTTAGTTTTAAATTAAATGCACTGGGAGACAACCACAAAGGGTCCAAAACTAATTATCTAAATTCATTGCATTTGAAAAGAAGGCCCACTCGGCACCCCTGCTGAAGTGGATGACAATGCCAGGAGCATAAGTGTGATCATTATAAAACATATTTGTGTTGTACAGAGGATATTCAGTGACTGTCAGTCCCACAGGAGCCTCTGCGGTGGAAGTATCTACAATAAAAACCCTTTTCAAAGTGTAATATTATGTATTCATTAAACTCTGTGAAAATGAAAATGGTGTCTTCATCTTTGTACCTCTTTGTTTCTTTCACATCCCATGTTCCCCTCGAGTCCTTTATGTTGCATTTGTGTGTTTGTGCACATGTGAGCATTCATGCGTTACCTTTGGACTAATGTTGCATTTGTGTAGATGCCCATGAACCATCTGTTGATTAATCGGCTCATTTTACAGTTGTGTAGTCTCGAATAAACTTTCTCCTCAGGTGAGAATACACCCACCTGATACTGTATGCGACAGGTATCTGAAAACACAGTATTGTGTAAGGTGAAAATATACCCATCTGATACTGTTTTGATCATTTGTCATGGAACTTTCATGGAACTATACATTACATCAATATTGCAACCTGAAATGACCTAGAACATGTCTACTTGGGCTAATCAAACATGCGAAAAACTAAATTTTACCTTTTACATAAGAAGCTTATGACCCACCCAAAGGTCAGAGAGACACCAGTCTGACTTGTGTGTATGTGTGTGAGCGTTATGATATTCACCTCCTAATCTTTTTATCATGGGAGTCACACTAAATGACCCCACCGTCACTTTCAGCAGATATCCCAAAATTATTAATGCAGAAAAGATTACAGCTTTGATAGTTGTTTTGCTCTCCCCAACCCTCCTAATGTCGTAAGCCTGACAGACAAAGAAGCTTAACACAGCCTAAAGTCATGGATTATGCACAATGTGTCGTGTTGTCTTTCATGTTTTCTCTGTCGTGCAATGCACACCTGCCTTTTGTTTTCATTTGACACACACCTTCCAATACCAGATTAGGCCCACAATCCCAACAGGTCTACAGGGATTAAATTAGCAGGATACATGCTACCTTGACAAAGAAACAACTGTTAGGATAATTTGCCTTTTGTTATAGTGAGGTAACATTTATGAGCTGTTCTCTTTGTTTTCATCTGAGGAGTCTGTGAGTAGGTGTGTGTGTTGTGTGTTAATTAATGCTCTATTCCTGACATCTCTTATAAACACGCACGGATACTTATGTCCTCGTGTTTAACTTCTTTATGTTATGTAAATATTCATGCTGGCAAATCTAGAACGTTGTGAGGTGCCATAATGGTTACAGAATTAGTTTTGTACAGCTTCTGCTTTACACCCAAGCAGTTCATTACTTCTGATTGATTAATTTACTTGCTATTTTATCTTTCTTTCAGAGGGATAGGATTTGTTTTAAATAAAACACTGTTATTTAAACATGAATCTCACCTCATTCCATCAGATATTCGCATCATAGGCTGTAGCTGCAAAGATAAAAACACATTTCATTTTTTACTATGTTGTTCATTTCAGTTATCAGTTTCATTCATTTATTCACACATTAACAAATAAAAATCTCAAGTGCACACATGGTAACTATTATACTTATAGATGTGAAAGCAGAGCTGTATAATGCATACAGATGTGAACGTAGGTGTGAACTCTGTGCCAACCAAAACTTTGAGGTGAGGCATTATAAATGTGTTATGATATGGCTGCAACTGCAAGTCAAAAAAGCCTTGTCAGAACGGGTATAGATGCAACGAGCCACACATGAACTAAAGCTAATTTCATAACTTGGCAAAATCATATTGCTAATTTCATACCATGAGCAAGATCCTAAGTGCTAACATGGCTGGGTCAGTGCAACGCTCCCACACAGCATGATAGCTTTAGTTCACATTGCTCATTGCTTTGCTCGTTGCCTGTCAAAGGAATTAGGACCCTATAAGTATATTATAAGTTCCAAATAATATTCTGGGCTGCAGTGAACTTGTGTGTGTGTGTGTGTGTGTGTGTGTTCTAGGTGGTGTGTGTGTGTGTGTGTGTGTGTGTGTGTGTGTGTGTGTGTGTGTGTGTGTGTGTGTGTGCATGTGTGTGTTTGTGTTCTAGGTGGTGTGTGTGCCATAGTTGTGTGCCAGAATGCAGTGCGAGTAAGTGATTTATTGTTTAATTCTGTGTAATGTTCAAATTTGGAACATTGATTTTTACCGTGTATATTTCTGCTTTCGGAGTCAGTGTGTTATGATTCATGCCCCAGTGTGGTTTTCCTGGATGCTTTGGTGCCTTGCCTACTCTTGCCCTCAGTCTGCCCACATATATAAGCCTGAGCCCATCTGCCATCTTGTCTCAGTGTTTGAATGCTTGTGCCTGAGTGTAATAAATGGCAACGCATACAACTGACTCTGCGTGATCGCTATCATATTTCATTCGTCCATGTAGAGTATTGTAAGACAGTACGTGATGGTGGTGCACTGGAGACCAGGGTCAGGAGGGGTGAAGTGGTGCACAATCAGACTGTTCCAAACACCACAATCACACCAGAACAGGAAGTAAGAAAAGAAAGCAGGAAGTCCGGCAGCCAAACAGTTTTGAAGTAATAGGAATGGTACATTTTACATAGCAGTATAACTAAGATGTGCTAATGGTATGTTGCATAGCAGTATGGGTGAATGGTATATGAAGTATAACTATAAAGTATAACCAGCACTATAACTAAGATGTGTGAATGGTATATGAAGTATAACTAGCACTATTACTAAGATGTGTGAATGGTATATGAAGTATAACTAGCACTATTACTAAGTTGTGTGAATGGTATATGAAGTAGGTTATAACTAGCACTATTACTAAGATGTGTGAATGGTATATGAAGTAGGTTATAACTAGCACTATTACTAAGATGTGTGAATGGTATATGAAGTAGGTTATAACTAGCACTATTACTAAGATGTGTGAATGGTATATGAAGTATAACTAGCACTATTACTAAGTTGTGTGAATGGTATATGAAGTATAACTAGCACTATAACTAAGGTGTGTGCATAATAAGCCAATGCCACCACAGGGGCAAGTTGGAACTGTCTTTACACTATCCATAACTATTGGACAGACTACAGAGGTTAGTTTAGGTAAAGTCTAGACTTTATTAGTTTTAGAATTTAAGAGTTAAATATTCTTTCTGAATATTTTTTTGCCACAATATTGACTTCAGCACCCTAGGAAGCACCCACAGCTTTAACTTGCACTGATCTTAAGCACTTTTTCATGTTTTTATTTTACTATGTTTCATAAACATAATATTTTTACTCTTTAACTGATGCCAAAATTGTGACACAAATCAGTGTATTTGTATTTTGTATTTGCTCCTTTGCTGAGAAAGAGTCCTACTTTCCTAAAGTGAAGTGATAATCAGTTATGCGAGCAAATGCATACACTGCTAATGTATAATCTTCCCCTGTCTGTGGTGTAAATATATAATGTGATACCTCCATATATTCAGTGGATGGAGTGTCGCCGGCATAAATCCAGAGAAGAAATGCTGGAGCATTACCACGGCAGGGGTGGCAGGTGGGTATAAATTTGCCACCAGCACGGGGCGATGGCACTTAACTTTTACTGCCAGCTTTTGTGCATGTCAGGAGATGCCTGGCAGAGGACAGACAGAGACATTCATCTCGTCGCCGATGCGACAACGGTTGCCACAACGGTCACCACGCAGATGGTTTACAACCCCCTCATCACCATCATCAGCAGCAGGGCTCAGGTGTCGTTCACTCCAGCTGGTACAGAGAAGGTGGCACACACACACACACACACACACACACAGACAGACACACAGACACACACACACACACACACACACACACAAGTAAACCCATACCTTAGCACCATCCCAGGGTGGCGTTTGGGGGTCACGGATTATAATAGAAATCATGGCTTTAAAAAAAGGTCACTAATTTGTTTTGCGTATTGTGTCAGGGACTGTCAGGCAGCTCAGAACCAAGGTTGGCATCTTCATTTATCTGGAAAAACTATGCAGGACAAGGCTCATCTAGCCAGGTATATTTGCTGCAAGGGATTGTGGGAAGTTAATTCTGAAGCTGTCAACGCCATTGATTGGTTTAGCAAGGAGATGACTATTCTGGGTGACTCATGGTTCATAACGAGCTGGTATTATTTCCCCCGACTACTTCCAGAAGCCTGCTACCACCAACTTGGTTAGGCTAAAGTATGCTTATTAGATTAGGTAAGATCTTTTCTTTCTCCCTTTCTCTCTTTCTTTCTTTCTTTCTTTCTTTATCCAGCTGAGTGAGTTGACAGCTAAAACAAGTCATTTACAAGATGGATCAGGCGCAGACGCCTCTGTCTCATGAGGCACTGTGCTCTTCCTCTCTGATGGCCAACATTTCCAGCAGAGTTTGAGTCTGAGTGTGTTTCCTCAGTGACCCAGTGTTGCCACACTCCTGTGATTCAGAGGACAGGCACCTGACCAATCTGGAGCAGACCCTCTCACCCCAGTGGTCAGCCAACCAGGAGAGCAGCCATTTACCCCAGCAGCTGGGCTGGCCGGAGCACATTACACACACTCCCATTATTGTCCCCGACACACTCCCTCTGGCTGTGTGTGTGTGTGTGTGTGCGCGTGTGTGCATGTGTGCATGTGTGTGTGTGTGTGTGTGTGTGTGTGTGTGCACCAGGAGGGAGCAAGTGGTGTGTGTCCACCGAGCAGGCTCTGTGTCAGAAACCATCCCCCCCCCCCCCTTAGGGAAGGTCGTCTGGATGCACTCACAGTGAGTGAAGGTCTATTCTCTGAGTTAAAAACGAATAGAGGGAAGAGAAAGAAAGAGAGGGACAAGTGAGAGAGAAAGGGAGAGAGAGAGAGAGAGAGAGAGAGAGATGGAGTAGAGACAAGCTGAAGAGGAAGAAAGATGACAGAGGACAAATATCTGGTCCCCCATATCATCTGTCTGACTATATGTATGTGTGTGTGTGTGTGTGTGTATTTGTGTGTGTGTGTGTGTGTGTGTGTGTGTGTATGTGTGTGTGTGAGGAAGAACCAGCTCACTGTTGTTATTGTTTGTGTTTACAGAGATGGCCGTGTGGTGGAATGGCAGTCTACCGTGCAGAGAGAGAGGGAGAGAGAGGGAGAGAGAGAGGAAGAGAGAAAGGAAGACAGCACGCGCTCGATGGCTTGCCTGAAACCACACCGCTGGAGCAGCTTTCATTGTCATCTCCATTAGCCAATCACTCCATCATCCGCGTCGCTCGATCCCGCTTACAAATCTGCTGCTGGCCGTGTGTAAGTGTGTGTGTGTGTGTGTGTGTGTGTGTGTGTGTGTGTGTGTACTTTTGATAAAGAGAGAGAGGGAAATGGGGGGATCAATATCATTTTCATTCCTTCCCCCAGAGATCTATGAGCCTTCTCTTCACAATTGTACCAAAATCACACAAAAAAACACGATCATTTTTTTCACATGCTAGCTAGCCAACTTTCTCTGTTTTCAACACAGGTCAACAGGAGTGTGTTTGTATATTTAGCAGTGGCTAAATATTTGGCAGTGAACCACTGCCAAATACACAAAGTTCAGGAACATTACTGTACACACACACACACACACACACAGGCCATCTCAGCACATTACCACCCTTAGAACCGACTCCTAAAAGTATGGCATATATATGTCAGTCTGGTGGGTGTCTATAGATTCTTGAATGATAGAATAAACATTTTGCTTATAATTCAGTGTAAATCTGGTTGATAAAGACTTGCTGGGAGGCAAGAATGTGACTGTGAACACTAAATGTGTTATTAAACTAAATATAGACTCCTGTCGATGCATACATTCAGTGAGTGATAAATATATAGAATGAAGCGCAAGCAAAACACACTGAATAATTTTAAACACACTTTTAACATATATGTAAATATATCACCATTTTGTATCATTTTCACTTAGCCAATTATCTGGGATGAACTACAGTAGATGGCTAGATCAGTTACTTTAGTGGAGATTTTTCACAATGTATCAGGGATTGAGTAGGCAACTCATTCTTGTATTGACAACACTCCCCAACCACCTCCTTGCTGTCATTCTTCCTTTCTCTACATCCATTCATCCATCCATATCTTTCTCTTTCTCTCTCTCTGTTTAACTGTCTCTCTCTTTCGTCTGCCTTTCTTTCTCTCTCACACACATTCACATCATCGTGAATTTCTATCAGTCGTGGCTTCTCAAAGGTTGTTGTGGGGTTACCAGCGTCTCTCTCTCTCGAGGGTACTCTCTGGGTCCAAAGGTCCGCCAGTGAAATTAGAATAAATTGCTCAGGAAACGTCTGTGCTTAGTCCTGATTTTGGTGTTGGAATAAATAGAAAGGGAAAAGTGCCTCCAGCATTCCTAGGCGAAAGAACAGGGTCAGGTAGAGCATTTTAATATTTGCTTTGAGTCCCAAAGCCTTTCTCTCTTTGTCCCAAACATTTCAAGCTTTTTTTTCCTCAGGGGGGTGAAAAGGCAAATCTAATGAATAAGCGGAAACAATAAATGAATTGTGGCACTTTGAACCAAGGTCAAATTGAGCTGAAACTATTCCACTGTGGTCGGAAACAATAAGTAAGGTTCTTTGTTTTCACTGTGTGTCATTACTGCAGTTTTGGCTTGATGAGATCTGGCAGCTGCCCCATGTTATGGTATGATGCAATGCCCAGGAGCAGATGAGAGGATACGTTCTCAAAAGGAAACAGAAAGAGGAGTGTCCCTTCTTTCATAGCGCAAAAAAAAAAGAGACTCTCTTCTTCTCTCTTTGAGCGTAGGGGAAGTTTGAACGCGATCAGTGCTTGCGAGTGTTTTATTTTATAATATTTTGTTTTGGTGTGGTTGATTAGAGCGTGTTAGCTCTCTGTGGGCTTTGCTGCAATTTGCCAAAAGTGTTCAGATAACACCTTTGTTTGGCTCGAAACAGGAAGGACGCAGAAATCTGACAAGATAAAAACATACTCTCCTCTCCTCTTGCCACTTTGAAAATGAAGCACTGATTAGTGCACCACCATCAAGCATTACTATGTAAATTATTTCTGAATTGAAATGCATTTCATCAGCAAAGAGCTTAGCAAGGAGCTCGTTAGGTGAATTTGTGTGTTAGCATGTCTATATTTGTTTGTAGGTGCGTGACTGCATGTGTGTATGATAATACAAATGTATCAGCCACAAACAAGCTAGAGAGATGAAATGGCTGTGTGATTATATATAATTTCCACAAAAGTGTATACTTGTGTGCATCCACGAATCCCTGTGATTTTCCTCAGTGTAGTAAGCATCTCTAAAGTACACCGAGTGTACCGTTACTATAATTAGAGTGACAGCATTTCAACTTTACTTGACACAACACTTGAGCAAAGTAAACAGTTATAATTAAAAACTCCCATATTGAATCACTTAATAGGTGCTGGATGGTCTGACAGCCCGGGTAAATGAGCTGATATTGGTGTTGGCATGCTCCGGCACCTCCTCGCTCCGTCTAACTCACTCTGGCAAACCCAGAGAAAGCACTAAAACTTTGCCTCCAAAATGTGTGCAATTATCTCTGGATCAATATTCAGATGCCTTGCACTATGCTTGATGTATGATAGCACACGGAACGGATTAGGATGCTAAAAAAACACTGCTGGTATCTCCTGTGTGAGACCAACACAGTCCTCCAGCAGACCTCCCAAGTCTCTTGCTGAATAAAGGATGACTTCATGCGGTTAGGTACGGGAGGTGGTTACTAGTGGGCGTAATTGAAGCGCAGATATCTCAAATAATGCGGGTAGTATGTGCCCTTGTGTGTGTGGGTGTGTGTTTGTGTTTGTGTGTGTGTGTGTGTGTGTGTGTGTGTGTGTGGAGTTGGATCCACAGCAGATGTCTGAATCATGTCATCATGCTTAAATCAGATCTGAGTAGATTGAATTATTACTTAATGAGAGGAGGTAATTTCTGTGTGGAAAACCCCACACTCAACATTCGGTGTTTGTGTTTGAATGTATTTGTGTGTGTGTATGTGTGTTTATGTGTGTGTGTGTGAGACAGGGGGGGGGGGGATTGTGGTTTTGGTAGCACTAATTAGTTTTGACAGGAGCCATCAAGCCTCGGTTTCATCGTGGGAGTGCCATGTGTCTCTGTGCGGTACGGGTGTTTTGCGTGTTGGGCCTTCCTCTCTGGTAATGAGTTTGCCGAACGTTTGCCTGTGTGTATGTGATCTGCTCTGTGGGGCCTATTTTCAAGGCACAAGGTGCTATTTTTCTGCAATCATGTACATTATAAGCACTTCTGTTTAATCATGCACAAGTACCACCAAGCCAGCCTGTATGGGAGAATAGGTGGGAGTGGCCGTGGTGTGCTGTTACCCAGTCATTACCAGCCGATGCAAGAAACGTGGTTATAGTTATAATTATGGCTAATTACACATAGCTTATGAGTAAAACATAAGAACACAATAAAGATCTGGCATGAATAATTGGGTTGGTTTTTGAATTGCAGAGCCGATGCCCGAGTCTGTGGGCCATCAGACAGAAACAATTGACTCAGATCCACTCAAACACAGCCCGGGGTGGAGCCAAGAGAGAAATCCTCATTCGGAGACAGAGAAAGGGGTGGGGGAGAGTAGAGTAGTCTATCCCCATTGTAGTGAGGGATCATGCAGGCTTAAGGTGGGGAAGCAGGCGTGGGGGTGGTGGTGGGGAGGTGGATGGAGGCTGCTGAATGCTTTGAGCTCTAATGCTCTTAAAGCTGGAAGGCTTTATCGAGCCACGACCTCTGACCCTCAAACATGAACCTGCTAATGCAGGAAGCAGAAGGAGATTAATCAACAGAATCATAATGGTGTGTGTGTGTGTGTGTGTGTGTGTGTGTGTGTGTGTGTGTGTGTCTGTGTGTGTGTGTGTGTGTGTGTGTGTGTGTGTGTGTGTGTGTGTGTGTCTGTGTGTGTGTGTGTGTGTGTGTGTGTGTGTGTGTGTGTGTGTGTGTCTGTGTACATGTGTGAAGAGGTAACTGTAATATTTATCCTTGGCATATTTATTCTTAAAATCCCAAACACCAAAAGAAAATTAAGTTTGATATGCTTGTAATGCCTGATGTTCTGAGAAGAACAGGGAATCAGTATGAGTTTGTGTTGGGGTCAAACGGGGGTCAGTTTTTGTTGTCAGCAGTGCAATACTATAGTGTTACCACTATGCTTTGCTTCTCAAAATATACTATAACCAAAGCCCAGACAAATTCCCTTCCCATCTGAATTACTTACAACAAACCCTTAAATATGTCATACACCAGCTGCATCGCCACACACCCCCACAATATATTGAACACTGGATTTGCCCCAGACCCTGCTGTCTAACGAAGAGGCCGAACCCGGTGCTGTCTGACCTGGGGAGCATCAGACGGCCAGCACCCCAGACTTGCTCAGGGCTGGTTGGTCATTAACGCACGTTTAACATATATCAGCATGAGGGTACTGGGGTCTGGTCTTTGAGCGCTTTCTGTTGAGTCTGTCTGCTAGCCCGCAGCTATGCCTGGGGTTATACCATTTTTACAACCGCAGCAGCAGCAGGAGTGGGTTTGAGACTTGCCTTTTGATTCAGTATTGATGCCTTTCGCACTACACAGACAGGACAAGAGAATGAGAGCGCTGACACACACACACGCACAAAAACACACACAAACACACGCACACACTTTTGGTGGATTTAGAACTGGGGGTCTTCCAGCAGTAAGTGAATGGATACACACACGCACACAGACACCACAACACACACACACACACACACACACACACACACACACACACACACACACACCTTTCTCTTCCCTGGGGTCTGTCATGAGTCCTGATGAAGTGGAAATCTTGTTGATGGATCCCTCTTCTCCACTCCATGCCCTGGCCCGCACCCCGTGCCCCGCTCACCCCCTGGCTATCTCTGAGCCGCCTAGTCCCGCTTAATCCTCTCCGTTCAGGGCCTCTGCGGACAAAGGAGACTTTAATTGAAAAGAAAATAATCAGAACGCTCCTCAAGGCCAGTCAGAAGCACACTCAATTAAGTCGGCCAGAAACACAGCACTCGTGCGTGCAGCACCAGTCTCCGTCAGCACACACCACATTATACACCTCTGATCACAAAAAAATCAGTGTCTGACATGCATAATGAACTAGAGACGCTAAGCACTGGCTGGGAAATACAATGGATTGGATTCAGAAAAAAATAAATAAAGAAGTAGAGAAAACCATTGGGAGGGATGAAAGACACGGCCATGTTGTTGATTAGGGAAGATAAGAGAGGAGGCAGAAATAGATAAGGAGGGGTCACGGAGGAGGCAGAGAGATTCATGTAGTGGAGTCACCAGAGAGGGAGAGAAAGAGAGAGAGTGAGAGAAAGAGAGAGAGAGAGAGAAAGAAAAAGTGAGAGAGAGAGAGAACGAGAGAGAAAGAGAGAAAGCGAAATAGAGAGAAGGAGTGCTGTGGTTGTTCGAAGTTCAGTGGCCAAAGGAACCCCACAGGGAAGTGGGTCTCTGTGAATCTCAAAGTCACTCATGCACTCTAATGGGCCTCATACGTATCCTAGAGCATTTTGAGCCTGCTTTACAGGACCCTAGTGTGTGCTGGGGACCAGCTACTGAACAGGAGGTCTGAGGTAATGCTGTGCATGTAGTGTAGACTGTATCTCTGTTGCATCACATATGAGCACAGAACATTTACAAATCTGTGAGTGTGTGTGTGTGAGCCATTGAGAGGGGGGGGGGGGTGTGTTACTGAGAGAGAGGAGCGAGTTAGAGAGTTCTAATAAACTAGAACATGGCCAGACGGTTATGAGGGTAACCTCTAGACAGAATAACCTCTCGGCAATCTGTTCAGAGTGAAACAAATCCTTCTGTACCACACACCTTCCCCAACTTGCAGCTTTTCACTCTTTCCGCCTAGCATCAATCTCTCTCTCTCTCTCTCTCTCTCTCTCTCTCTCTCTCTCTCTCTCTCCCTGCCTATTTCTTTCTTTTCTCCACCGATCTCATTCCATCTAGACCTCTCCTGCCCCTCTCTAACACTCAATTTCATCGCCGTGATGACTTTGAGGCATACAGATAGTGAGGCAACATAAATGTAAGAATTCCTCCAGCCCCGCCAATTTAAGCACGTATTCCTTCTCAACATGTGAAAAAATGCTCATACAAAGCAATGCACACACACATACACGCACACACACACACACGCACACACACACACACACACACACACACAAACACACAGACACACACACGCACACACACATACACACACGCTCACACACACACACACACACACACACTCACACATGAACCTATGCACTAGGGAGACTGAGACACTGCTAGAGAGGAGGATGGTTACTTAGAACGAGAGAGAAACGCTTTGGTGACTCAAGAAGAGACGGAGAGGTAGACAGACAGATGAGAAAAGAAAGAAAGAAGAAGAAGAAGAAGACAGAGATTAAGGACGGGGGGATACGGCATGATTGATTGATCCGCAGACACTGAGGGAGTTCGTTTTCCAAGCCCATTAGACGTGATTTAGACGCAGTGAGCGCCGAGTGTCTAAGAAGAAAGACATCTTTGTTTTTTTTTTCTAAACCCAGGCAAATAAGTGAGTGCGACAACAGATGAAACAGGAAGAAGAAAAGGGAGTTTTGTTTTTTTGCTAGTGGTGAGATCATTCCGGCTAATTTAAGAGGACAGCTAAGGGGGTTTACCCATCTGTTCTCAGAGCAGTCTGTTTCCCGTGCAGGTACCTGGGGGGGGAAAGAGGAGAGGAGCATGTAGAGGGGAGAAAAGAAGGCGATCAAAGGGGATGGAGCACAGTTCAATCAGCGCCGACAGAGACGCTTGTGATCAGTGCTGTCCTCACATTACAAGAAGAACAATAACAATGCACGGCCCCTTATTTCTTTTTTTGGGTGCACTAAGGATTCTCTCGCTAGGACCGATCTCTATTTCTGGTCCAGGCTGTCAGGGCACAGGCAATTCATTTTTGCCAAGGTTTTTTTTTTCCTCCCATCATGAACAGGACACACTACTTGGCACAGTAGACATAATAATAATAATAATGGGAGATGCAGAGGCATGCCTGCTTTTTTTTCTTTAATTTAAATTAGATATTGCAATTATTTAATCTAATGAAACACCTCACATTGTTTTATATAGGGGCCTTTGGATACAATAAACATACAATAAATGAGTATGTAAGTGAAATTGTTGTGTTCTTAATATAACTAGATTCTACGTCCTCTCTCACATTGTTCATTTCAACCTTCTTTATCAGTCCTGAAGAAGGCCGACTGTCTGAATTTCACCCTCATGCATAGGCTGCCTGAGTCTATCATTGTGACAGTTCATTAGGAAAGAAGTATCTTACCTTGTGTGTGTGTGTGTGTGTGTGTGTGTGTGTGTGTGTGTATGTGTGTGTGTGTGTGTGTGTGTGTGTGTGTGTGTGTGTGTGTGTGTGTGCGTTCCACCAATGTCTATTTCAGATCAGCATTTGGCTCCAACTCACACAACATGGACACAAGATGCAGAATAACCTCAGACAACATGTAACAAAGTGACACCCAGATTGATTATGTGTGGGAGGGAGAAAGGGTATTGCTGTTTTCTTTCTTTTTCCCCTGTCTGTGTTCTTTTCTTTTTCTTTTTTTCCCAAAGATGTTTGTCATGAAATGGAAAATGCCATTAATAGAAAACGGAATCCAATTTACATCCGAGCAACTGAGACAGGAAATAGGGGTCAAATTGAGGTCAAGTCTCCTAAAGTGAGAGCATCCACAACATGCCATCTGTCACTGCATCTCTTTTACACAGACACAGACACAGACACAGACACAGACACACTCACACACACACACACACACACACACACACACACACACACACACACACAGAGAAAGATAGATTTATGCAGATAACTGAATACTCTCTTCCCAGTGGCCAAATACCTTGGCTGAAAGCGCTGATATCCTGAGAACAAATGTAAATAACAGTGTTAACTCACCTGAACGTGTATGACTTTAAGTTTTTCCTATTGTCCTTGTCTGTTGTTCTTAGTTAATTAAGACGTGCACCCCTAAATATGGTACCTTTGCAAGTTGTTTTTGGCAGTATAGCTCTCTAGGTGCTCTTCATTTGAATGGTTTCATTGCAATATCCTTATGATTATGATGATATTTAGTGCTTAGCCATGGGAAGTTTATCAGCTAATTTGTCCTCGAGTCATCAAACTCATCAACAAAGCTATAATTCATGACACCGTTGGGCAGATGCCCGGTCTCGACCCGCTACCACAGGGACACCCCGACTGTATATGAGCATGAAGTGTGTTTGTCACCACACGGGTTTATTCGTTATTGTGGCTCCGTGGGGCCTTGGCTGTGAGAAAACATGGCTGTCAGTGCTCCCATGCTCCTTGGCAATGGCAAGCAATTAACACCGCCCACAAAGTGCTAAATGTCCTTCACACCACTCTCATTCTCACTTCAAATCAGATGAAGCAAGAAAAAATATTGCCCAGTCAACAGCATATTACCAAAATGACGAACAAAAGAATGAAGTAAACATTGTGGAAAGACTTTCAATGTAGAGGGGCTGAATGTTTAGTGCTCTTTTGTTGCTGTGGGGAGTCTCTCTCTCTCTCTCTGTCTCTCTCTGTATATGTGTGTATATCTTTGTGGGGGGGTTTGTGTACTATAACACTGTGAACTCTATTATAGACAACAAACTCTGTTCCAGTAATAATATGCTTGCTCGGGCATGCTCTGTAATGTCCTGTCTCCCAGGCTGTGGGAGTTCTCTGATTAGAGGGGGGAAATGGGAGAGCATCATTGAGGAAGCAGCCATCTCCATTCACAGCGACCAGATCTGGAAATGAATTGGGCTTTGGCCAGGTCTGTCATTGTTCATTCATTGTTTCTGCCAAGTCGTAAGAGAGTGCAAACTCATTTCATTTAGACCCCCTCATCTTTGCCCTCACCAAAGAATCACTTCCTGTTTTTTCATCAACAGCTGATAATTGATCTACAACGGTGAGATGCATTCCCTTGGCAGCTCAGTAAGCCCATCTGCTGGATGGGAGTTTGTGATGACTCAATGCCCTTTGGTGAGACTGCAAATGAATGACTTCAAGTGAGGGGAGGAAATGGAAAAGAGAGAGAGAACACTCCCCCTCTGCTGTGGTTGCTTTTAAGAGCTCCTGAGTTGTTGCCTTACATCTTGGCACCATGACAGAGTGAAGGTGAATTAGGCGAGAAAGAGAGGTGTGTGTGTGTTTGGGCGGAATGTGGGGGTAGAGAGTGTGTGTGTGTGTGTGTGTGTGTGGGGGGGGGGATATTAAGAGTGATCTGACTTTAACTCCATTAGTGCACTGGGGGAGCAGGCGATCTGCACCAGGGGGAGCCAAGCCTCACGCTAAGAGGACAAATAATCTCTTAATACTGGGTGTCAAGGTGAAATGAATGCCTGGTAATAATCATGGTCACATTTAAGGGGAGCACGATGCCTCTGCACCAAGGAGAGGGGAGAGAGAGAAATTGAGGAAAAATCCCTGTGCATGTTCCCCTCACAAAAGCAGAGACGGAACTTCACCTCGACCCGGCATCACCCAAAGTTGTCTGATTCAGGTGTCTGAACACGTCACCTCACTTCAGTCGTTAATCAGGCCTCTGAAGAACCATGCAAAGGCTCAACCCGGCAAATCCCACTTAAACAGACAGGGCCTGTAACTGGCCGTGTGAAAATGTGACAGTCTTTAGCACATTAGCATTGTGATTGAAACCTATGGAGCATGGATCCCTGTCAGTGCTGGGGGGGGATAATAGCAGCCTTTCCCCTAAGAAGATTTCAGCCTGGAGAGTGATACCAGCACGGCGGAGGAGACCAAAGACACGGAGGGAAGATAGAACTGAAATCCCCAGAGCCTAATACTTAGATCTGCCTAACTTATGATCCTGGAGGTAATGCAATTTAAGTCTTGGTGGACGTGGACAGACAGACACACACACACACACACACACACACACACACACATACACACACACACACACACACACACACACACACGCACACAAAGAGAAAATGTCATTCTAATCTCACCAGTCTTTCCAACAAGAGTCAAATGGAGCAAACTAGAGAGTGTGTGTGTCTTTGAGTGTCTATGGATTTGGTAGGCTTCAGGTCTGAGTGGTACATCTTGTCATTATTAATATAACGTGTACAGTACTTACATTTACATTTTGCAGACGCTTTTATCCAAAGCGACTTACATATGTGTGACTTACAATGTATACACATTTTACATTTACACTGATGGCACACTGCACATCAGGAGCAATTAGGGGTTCAGTGTCTTGCTCAAGGACGCTTCGACAGGGAATCGAACTAGCAACCTTCTGATTACTAAACGACTTCTCTACCTCCTGTACCACTGTCGCCCCTACTTACCATTAGATTTGTTGTTTTAGCAATTGTATAATGACCATAGATTGTATTTTGCAGTCTTTTTATTAGAATACAACCAGAAAATACAGGAAATATGTACCAAGTATTAAAAAACACGTACATTGCACTGAGCATGTCTTGCACTCTCTTGGGCAGATGAGATGAGATGTACTGCACTAATCTTCAGGTGAACCTAATTGAACCTAATCTTCTGATTCAATTCAAGCTACTTTTGGTTATGGTTCAAAATGCCAAATATTACATACATAATTTTGCATCAGCAAGGCCACTGTCAAAGAGAAATCAGCAAACAAACCCAACACCAAAATGTGGTATTCAAGCTGTTATAAAGAAATTTGAAGAATCGGGAGAGATCAAGGACAAAAGAAAAAATGGAAGGCCAAAGAAACTGTGAAATTATCTCTGAAGTGTGAAGTTTCTAAAAGTTTCTTCATTGAGAGACCAGAAGAATTTCAGCAAGGACCTCGGTCAGCATCTGGCAACTTGAATTGGATGCCATGTTGATCCTTCTACAGCCTGAAAAAGAAGCTTGATCAGAAATGGCCTTTGTGGAAGGGTAGCAGAAGGGGAACAGGGCGAAAAGACTGAGATATGCAGAAGCTCAAAGATTGCAGCTGAGATCAATGGAAAAGAGTGTCATGGAGTGATCCAAACATTGACATTTTCTGGTCCAGTCATCGTCAATATGTGAGGAGAAGAATTGGAGCGAGGTGGAAGAAAGAGTTGTCTGAATTGATGGGATCATGGGTGCTGAAAAGTACAAACAGGTCTTAATTGATCATGGCATTCCTCTGGGGAAAGTTTGGAATGTTTTTTTTTCAGCGTGACAGTGATCCCAAGCACACTGCTAATGCAGTGAAATTATTGAAAAAGACATCTGGAGAGAAGTACAGCTGATAAAAACACTGACAGTCACTTTCTATCATCATTCTATGACATCATAATCGCTAAGCAACCAATATGTTTGCATTAGAATGTACAGCTTTAGAATGTTGGTAAAGTAGAATGGTCAAAGTACAATGTTGGCAAAACTTAACCAGTTCTTAATTGAACAAGCTGAAGTTAAGTCACTTGTGATTAACCTCTGCAATATCAAAGCGATTTAAAACTTTTTCAATGACTTTTTACCCAAAAACATCCGACCAGAAAGGATCCGGGAATGGGACTGAGCATCAGCCTCTTTCTCAGAGAGAACTGCCCTGTCTCAACACTTCTGAGGAAATCAGAAACACAGTGGCACTTTGGACACCTCCATCTAAGCCGGAATACCGATATATACGGTCTAAACGGTTTTCTGCAAGTAAGGATATCATCTTTCACTGGTTCTGCTCTGAATATTTACAGTAATTTAATAGTTTCATTATTATTTATATTTTTTATATTTATAGGTAAGTTTTGGAGGGAGTCTGGAGACCGGCGTGCTGTGGCCCAGGAGAAGCATGGTGGTATGGCCAACCTGCCCATCTCAGTACCTCGAGAGAAAATGGAGACTCTCACATTTGTGACAAACTTCAACCATCCTCGCCCCACCAGTGTCAGGAGTAGACAGGTCGCTCCCACCAGACCTGCTGCATTGGCTCCAGTGAGGGAGGAGGAGGGCCTGACATTTGTTGGGAACTTTACTCACCCTCCAAACATCACCCAGGATGAGATAAACGCACTGGTAAACTCAACTAAGGCCCCTGTCTCTGGGTGTGCAGCCAGCCATGGTGTTTCATCCTCCCAGAAGACACTGCCCAATCCCACTCTGCCCCGTAGCAGTAACAGTGGGATCATGAAGCACGCCCACCCATCTACAAGTAAGAAAATCCTCAGATGACCTCATTGTCCATTTTATATGACTAAAAGAATTGAACAATTGGAGTGGCTGATATGAATAACTAACAATGTAAGTAGCTAATATGTATGTATTGATACTATATATCAGGGAAGCCAACCTGCTAAACATTTTTAAAAGAAAACTAAAAAGGCGTTTTTATCTTAAATCTTTATGCACTCTATCCCTGTTTTTATGTTCATTTTATTTATTTTATGCACTCTATCCTAGTTTTTATGTTTTATGTTTATTTGATGTCTATTTTTATGTGGATCACTGTGCTTGTAATTTCTTTTTGCACATAATTTCTTTGCTGTTAAGCAATTTTTAGCTGCATTGTTTTGTATGAAAGGTGCTATACAAATAAAGTGTATTATTATTATTATTGTCGCTTTGGAGTTGTGCTAGCACAAGAGCAGGAGTGGCTGTATGCCAGTACTAGTCATCAGGAGGAGGCTGATGATTTGAACGACCTGGACGCAATCTACTCATCCACTGCATCATCTGCTGAGAGTGTGGAGTCTCACAAAAATGTGAGGGACCTCATCACCAAATCTGCTGCTTTGCTGAGGGATGCTGGGCCCCTTACCTTTGTGGGGAACTTCAATCTCCCTCCTGAGGTCCTTCATGCTCAGCAAAACACTAAGCTGAAGCCAGCCCAGGTGCCTGTCGGTGTGGCCCAGGAAGGAGTCCTTTCTCCAAAGGTCGGCCCCACACAGTTCCCTTCTGCAGCTCCTGCATGTCTCCCCACTGGGGCATGTGGTGAAGACCCAACTCACTCCAAGAGCTCTACAGCCCACCACACCAGAGAGGAGCAACTGAAAATGATGGAGTACCATCGCTACATGGCCTCCTACTTCAGGCAGCTGAAGCTCATGGCTGAACACACCCCAGAGATGGGGGGGTCAGTGTGCCATCAGGAACTCCAGAGAAAGAGAGGAAGCATCCATGGCAGGAGCTGGGATGAGCTTCCTCTGAAGAGGCGTTGGGAAGACGGCACAGGGGGCATCGTTATTCCTGATGATGCCGTTGAGATACTTAGTGCCATTCCAGGCATCTGGGATTTGGCCGTAGAGATGGGCTTCCTGACTGTCTGCGAGGCAGAGGATTTAAAGAACATGTTTTAGTCCAATAAAAAGGTCGTTTATTTTGTTATTTTTTGCATTACATTTCAAAAATGAAATAAAAATGATACTATTATAAAACTCTTTCTTTCAGTATTTCAATGAATAAGAGAGAATTATCATTTCAATACAAATTTCAGTTTCCACCACTACATGAACTTACGGCCCTTTCACAATTTAAACACAGGCCAATTTAAACACAAGCCAAGTTAAAATTCTAACAGCTTTTAATTTTGTCCCTGCTATTTCAGAAATGCACTTCTAAGTGAAGAGCCAGTGTTACTAAGGCCTAACTTGGTGCATTCTGTAAAAAAAGAGTGGATGAATGTGTTTGTGAGTGTGTGTCTGTGTGAGTGTGAGTGTGAGTGTGAGTGTGAGTGTGTGTGTGTGTGTGTGTGTGTGTGTGTGTGTGTGTGTGTGTGTGTGTGTGTGTGTGTGTGTGATTGTGTGTGTGTGTGTGTGTGTGTATGTGTGTGTGTGTGTGTGATTGTGTGTGTGTGAGTGTGAGTGTGAGTGTGAGTGTGAGTGTGATTGTGTGTGTGTGTGTGTGTGTGTGTGTGTGTGTGTGTGTGTGTGTGTGTGTGTGTGTGTGTGTGTGTGTGTGTGTGTGTGTGTGTGTGTGTGTGTGTGTGTGTGTGTGTGTGTGTGTGTGTGAGGAATGTGGAAAAGCACATTTGATGCCACAATGCTGGAAAAAATAAATGACAAACCCAGGTGTGACTTGTCAGGAAATGGTGTCAACCCCCCTCCCCTGGAGCTGAGGAGGAAGGCATACTGTATGTAAGTGTGTCTGTTCAGAGAGCTTTGAAGAAGATGGTGCCCAGCTCAATCGGATAAGCCTGTCCTCTGGGTCTCTGTTAATGTGGTTATGGCCAGACATGCAGACAAATACCACACTCACACACACTTACAGGTCCTCAGACAAATCTGAATTTCAGGGGGAAAAATGGCAAGGCTTTCAGATTGCTTTTTCTCATATTGGCAGGCATATGCACTAACACATCATACCATCACAATTCTCAGAGTCTAAAGACAGGCAGCACACTGAGAGTGTGTGTGTGTGTGTGTGTGTGTGTGTGTGTGTGTGTGTGTGTGTGTGTGTGTGTGTGTGTGTGTGTGTGTGTGTGTGTGTGTGTGTGTGTGTGTGTGTGTGTGTGTGTGTGTGTGTGGCCTTCTTATCCTGAGGACTGAATGGTACATCATGTTGCCTTGAGCTCTCTATACCATTTGTATGATGTACGAGTGTGTTTGCTATGTATGTACATACCTGTGTTGGTGTTGGTGGTACAGTGGTCAGCGTCGTCACCTTCTAAACGCTTGACCCGGGTCACTGCAGGATGCCTTTGTAAATCACTTTGGATAAAAAACGTCTCCTTTGTCATGATGGGAAATCTATTTTCAAGCATTGGGGTGGTGACAGTTGGCAGTCGACTTCAAAGCAGACTTTGAAGTTTACCAAACTTAGAGGACATGGCTCTCGCTCTCTCTCTCTCTCTCTCTCTCTCTCTCTCTCTCTCTCTCTCTCTACGGATGTCTCCCTCTGAAGCAGCAGTGTCTAGCAGGAGAGAGCTTTAAATATGCAGTCCACCTGGGTGGCATATCCCCAGGACCGAGATGAGAATGTATGGGGCTCTTCAGAGTGGGGGGGTGGGGGTGGGGGGGGGTGTCAGATGGGCCGGGGGGAGGTCAGGGTGCAGGATGGGGGTGCAGGATGCCCTCAGGCTTGTCTTCAGTCAGATTCTGTGGAGGTGACAGAGAGGGGTCAACTTCCTGTGGAGGAGAAAGCCCTCAGCCGCTACGGAATTACCACAGCGAGGACATTATTTACATCGAGAGGGAAACACACTCGCTTTTGTCACAAACACACAAACACACACACACATACACACACACGCATTCTTCCCCATTTCACACACAATCACCTTCACAGACTTTCCTTTCTATTCCCCTCTCTCTCATGCACACACATGCACACACACACACACACACACACACACACACACACACACACACACACACACACACACACACACACACACACACATACACACACACAGATTCATTGTCTTATTTCCTCACAGTCAAACTTACAATAGAGAAATGATGTGTCATCTGGCCAGAAAGTTGCTCTCCAACTGATGTACTGAATATACTGGATGTACTTTCTGACAAACAAATCCATTTATATAGCTGAAATGAGCAAAAATAAATGGTTCATGAATTACAATACAGTAATATAGCGATGAATTAACTGTTAATTTAAGCAGACAGTTAATGTAATACTGTATTTTTAACACTTTGCTGCTGCTTTCTCTATCCGTCTGTCCCATTCCCACTCCCGTTGTAACATACACACAAAGACACACACACACACACCTCTTAAGTAGTGTATGAGTCACCCAGAAAAGTGTGGTTGTTTGTGGTTGGGCTGTCTGCTCTCTTTCCATCTTCTTTTGACTTGGAGTCAATAAGGAGTGCACTTGAAACCACTTGCCGTCAAACCATATGCACAGATACAGGCACCCAAACAGATAGGCCTGAGAACACACACAGCCACACACACACAGACACACACACACACACACACACACACACACACACACACACACACACACACACACACACACACACACACACAGAGACACACACACACACACACACACACACACACACACACACACACAGACACACACACACAGCATTAGAGCTGTCTGTCTGGGGCGATCCATCTCTGTCTGCACTTCCTGCTCGCCTCTGATTTGCTGTAATGATCTGTGGTTGCCATGGGGGCCAGAGTTCTGAACAACCCGTCTGCCTCTAAGCTATACCCTCACACACACACACATGCAACAACACACACACACACACACACACACACACACACACACACACACACACACACACACACAGACACTTACCCCAGTTGAGGCAGACACGGGAGGATAAAGATGGCTGGTCTCCCATGTTGTCTTCTTCAATATTTGTGCTATCTTTTAAAGTGAATTTCAGCCATCAGTCTCTGCATCATCACTGGATACAGGCACAAGGAAGATGGCTGAATTCATGCAAAGTCATTATGGCACAGGAAACAGGACAAATAAGGAGAAGAGAGGAAAAAGCAAACACAAAATGTAACAATATAGTTTCTCTCCATATATACATACACACACACACACATACACACACACAGACACACACACCACACATTCTCATACACAGGATGCACACAGTTTATGTGTGTGAGAGAGAGGTTTAAGATCTGATAAGAATAATGTGTCTGAATACACTACACATAAAGATGTACGAAAAGAGAGAGAGAGTGAGAAAGAGAGGGAGGGAGACAAAGAGGGCTGGTATTGAGAGAGACATAAAGAGATGGCGACAGGGGATCATCATGTCATGATAATGGCATCAGTATGTTAGCTGATATAGATGTATAGTGTCTCCACACACACACACACACACACACGCACACGCACACACACAACGATGAACGCTCAGCACAGACTTGAACCCCACAGGATTTCAACAGCCTGCCACACATCTGAAATATCACAGGCCATGTTCTTTACATTTGCTATCTTCCTGCCTCTCTCTCTCTCTCTCTCTCTCTCTCTCTTTCTCTGTATGTGTGCCTGCCTCTTTCTCTCTCTCTCTGTATGTGTGCCTGTGTCTTTTCTCTCTCTCTCTCTCTCTCTCTCTCTCTCTGTATGTGTGCCTGTGTCTTTCTCTCTCTATCTCGCTCTCTCTCTCTCTCAGTGTGTGTGTTTTGTGAATGATCTTTGCTTTGAGCAATTTTATCAAGAATTCTCCATGGACATGATAACACACTGAGCCATACTCTCCACAACCCCCATGGACACGGAGATGAAGAGGAGACGAGAGAACAAACACAAATAACCCAGAGCCATCCCTGAAACACACACACACACACACACACACACACACACACACACACACACATACAGATGCGCGTTTGCATGTCCATTTCTCTCCATGCACGTATACCATGAAAGGACACACACACATACAAATGGTTCTGTTCATCTGTTCATTAAAAAAATGGTTCTGTTCATCTGTTCATTCAACCTAAAGACAATGTCAAGAAACTTTCAGCCATTCAGACAGAGACATCCAAACAGACAGACAGAGAGCGAGACAGAGAGGATGACTAAAAGAGCATGATGACTAAAAGTTTTACCCCACTAAAAAGCAACATTACCACCTAATTTTCTTGCACATTTGAAATAGCATAGCATCCAAACCACCTCACAGAGGCTGTGACTAATGCATCAAAATGACTCATAATTATTCTCCCCTCACAAGTCTGTTTCCTTGAGAGTCTGGGTCAGAACTTCAAAATGAGCACGGAGAGAAATGGCTTGTAGCTCACGCTCATTTACTTTTAATTCTGCCTCTTTTGTATGTACAGTGAATAAAAGCTAGCAGCAGCATTCATTTTAATCACCAACATATAAAACAGATTTGTCTAGAAGTGAAAAGCAGTTTCATGTTGCTTTCTTATTTCTTTGAATTGAAACGCACAAACTGACTGACCTGTTTTTGCTTCTTCAGAAACACAAACTTTATGAGGTTCTCTTGCCTGCTCTTCCAAAGACACGAGACACGACTCCGGCGGCTATAGCTTTTTAATTTCATGCCTTCATGCATAAGTTTCGTGTTTGGCACAACTTTATTTGGCACAACTTTCTTCACCTGACCTGTCACAAGGACTCTATTTTGACGTTGCCTAGTCCATTGCATTCCTTAAAAGGTGGTTGCACAAGATGTAGCTGTTCAATTAAAGAAGAAAAGGAGCATCACATGTCTTTGTGAGCTGGATCTGTCTATAGTGCTCACTGATGTTTTGTGGTTAGCTGTAGTCCATTTCGTAGGCTAACACACCCAACAGGCCCACATGATGAGTTCCCACCCCTTCACTACTTTCTTAGAATCCCAGCTGAGAAAATTGCACTGTTGCTGGTAGCACTTTCTGAGAAAAACCCTGTCCAATTGAGAGCCTGTGGCCTGTAAAATGCAGAATGTGAATATTCAGTGTGACCAACTCAAACAGTGCAAGTGGCCTTGTTTTTTTGTAGCAAGCTGTGGGCCTGACAGCAACTTTCCAGGCATCCTTATTTTTAGCGAATAAATTGGCCTGATACATCTGAACAGGGTGTTGTGAGCTCTGGGTTGAATTTGCATGTCCTCTCTTATTTTCTCTCTCTCTCTCTCTCTCTCTCACTCGCTCGCTCTCTCTCTCTCTCTCCCTTTATCTCTCTATCACCCCCTTACACTATCTCTGCAAGGACATTTGGCTGAGTAACGCTTAATAGACACTGAGAGAAAAGTGTGCCACTTTACAAATGGCCCTCTTTGTCCGATACACAATTAACCTATATTGCTGGATGGAGGCTTTTTTCCCCCCCACCCTGCCCAAAGTTTTGACACTCTAAATGATAGCTAAAAATGGCGTTGGTATATGTGGGGATCAATGGCAGGGCTTTTTTCAGCATTGATTCCATTAAGAGCCTTTTTGGAGATTGATTACCCTGAAAGGCTCTCTCAGCTGTTCGGATTACAGTCCCACAATTCCCTTTCCTCATTCCTTTCATTCCGGACCCAGAGAGATTTTTCTCTCCATTTTTTTATTTATATTTCTAATTTATTTATTTATTTATTTATTTACAAGAGTGGCCTTACCAGACCTTTTTTCCTGTGGTATCATTTATAAGATAGCCTGCATATATAATTACACATGCTTGCGCTGATGAAAGTGCATTGAAAAAATATAAACACCTCACATTATACGTTTAGTAGATCTTTGGGCTTTCTGAGCTGCTCTCTTGGAGCCAAAATGGCGCTTGAATTGGTTTAGCCTGGGTGTCGGTTTCCGCTCATTTCCCTGAAGATCTCACATCTCATGCGGAACGAAAAAAAGTCAAAGCACATCATATTACTGTCCGCCTTAGTCTGCTCACTGCGCCGCACGCGCTACATGTGTGGACTTTGATTAACGAGGATGAGAGATTACATGAGGTCGTTCAGGGTTTTATCTATGCTTTAATGAATTACGTGTCGACGTTGGACCGCGGGTGGGTCAAAGACGCGAAGCCAGGGCAGGGTAAGGCTGGAAATCCGCATTTTCCCCGAGTAATTTAATCCCCCCCACACACACTAATCCACAGATAGGGCCACACAGACGCAGAGGCTGCTATGCACCGCTCAACCACAGCCCCTTGTCTGACCGCCCAAGCCAGGTTATCGAACATAAAGCAGTGACCACAGCACTGGCTAGAAAATATGGCTCTATATGAAATCAAGGCAAGCAGATGACGTGGCTTATTACAGACTCCAATTAGGCGAGGTTAGGGTTGGGTTGCCATTGTGCCGCACGGTAATTGCAAATGAAAAACACCGTAATTATGAGAATTACCACGGATTCACTCCGGTCACTCGCGCAACAGCAGTCATTTGGACGAGCTCCACGGGTCAGGCCTTTCATGCCTGGGCAGGTTTCTCTTCCCCCTTGCTGTAGCAACCGCAAATACGCTTTTCTGTGTTGAAATCAGCTCTGGCATTTAGAGAGCCATGCTGTTTGTATAGTGTGTGTGTGTGTGTGTGTGGATGTGTGTGTGTGTGTGTGTGTGTGTGTGTGTGTGTGTGTGTGTGTGTGTGTGTGTGTGTGTGTGTGTGTGTGTGTGTGTGTGTGTGTGTGTGCGTGTGTGTGTGTGTGTGTGTGTGTGTGTGTGTGTGTACCTGAACATGCATGTATCTGTCAGCACTCCAGATATACACATACACATACTAAAATG
>NC_045168.1:21101935-21109435 GCF_900700415.2 Clupea harengus
TTGTCCTCAGAGATAATGGAGCCACGCTCAGTCGTTTCTCTGTACTCATCTCTTCGACCTGCAATGGCAAGCAGATTGTCCTGCCTTTAA
The DNA here is from genome assembly GCF_900700415.2 of Clupea harengus. NCBI lineage: Eukaryota > Metazoa > Chordata > Actinopteri > Clupeiformes > Clupeidae > Clupea > Clupea harengus. The sequence goes on from NC_045168.1 coordinate 21,102,026, forward strand.
AATTTAAAAAAAAAAAACAGACAATGGTGACACAGAGAACTGCTGCAGAGCGGAATGGCTCACAATTGACCCCCGCTAGTTTCATATGTAGCTTCTCAAACAAAAGTAACACATTTCCAACCATGAGTCATAATGAGTCACAATGCGTCGCACTCGTTGTCTACTTTCTTTTTTATTTCCCTTTTCCTCTTTCTTCTTTTCTCTTTCTTTCTGAGGAAGATGTTTCTGTGTGAGAGGCGTCTGGTGTCAGCAGATGATGTCTCTGCCCTTTAAGTTGTCTCCCTGATTGTGGAAGGCGGAGCGAAGGATAAAAGAGGAAGAGGGGGGGGGGGGGGTAAGAGAGAGAAAGGATGACATGAGGAGGGAAAGGTAGTATTCGGGTTGATGCTCTTGTCAGAGCTGACTGGGCCAGAAGGACGTGGAAATGAGATGCACACCTAGCCTGAGTGAGCCTTCACCCTGTAAGATGTGTGTGTATATATGTGTGTGTGTGTGTGTGTGTGAGTGTGTGTGTGTGTGTGTGTGTGTGTGTGTGTGTGTGTGTGTGTGTGTGTGTGTGTGTGTGTGTGTGTGTCTAAATGTGTGTGTGATATGTGTCAGAACACCCCTCCCTCCATTGGTTTCTCTCCGTTTCTCTCTCTCTCACTCACTTTCTCTCTCTCTCTCTCTCACTCTCTCTCTCTCTCTCTCTCTCTCCGTCTCTGTGCGCTACACTCAATGAGTAATAGCTTATAGTCACTTATGTGTCAGAGATGAAAATTAGCAGGATTTTTCAGGTAGACATTTCGCTGAAAGGTCACTTCCTGACACACACACAGAACCAAACTTGCCCTTGAAAAATATCAAATGTTCAAATGCTACGACACGCTTGACAGTAATGTTTTGTTCTCCTCACTCCTTTTTCTAGTTAGCGATGAAGATATCATTATGCTTGTGTTTATTAGCAGCCATTTGTATACATTTGTGATAGTGCAGATAGAACTGATGTCAAACAGCTTCCATTAACACAGAATCTCTCTGTTTCAGGTATTTCTGTACAGCATTGCTTGTCTTTGGAGCTCTTTGTGTCCAAATAGGTCACACTCCTCCACATCTTATCACTGCAAAAAGCATCTTCAATTACACTACACATTACTTTTTCACTGCAGGCCATCCCATTACAAAGTCCAACACTCAACTCCCTCACAGTTCAGTCACAGTCACAATCATTACACTACACAACCACCTGAGCACCTGCCACCCTACCTACCTGCCAACCAAAACAAAACTGCTTGTACGAAAAAAAATTTCAGAAACAGAACAACATAACACATACACCACCCCCCACTACCCCCCCCCTCCCACTACCCCCCCCCCCCCCCCCCCATATTCACACACACACACACAGACACACATCAATAATGCATCCTTTAACTGCCACTAAATCCTGTGACCATTTTTCTTCTTTTCTTCACAACTTCACATAAGACTCTAACTTGTCCCTGGAGTCCCGCCACACACACACACACACACACACACCCCTGCGAACATGCCTCACACACCCCCCCAAGCTGATTTGAAACCTGTTTTCACACCTGCTGTGGTGCAAGCCCCGATGGGCAACTCAGATCTGCTCCTAGCCCTGATCTGACACACACACACTCATACGCACTCATACGCACTCACACACCAACGCACACCCAGACACCCTGTTGACAGGGCTTGTTTTTGGTCCACTGTCTCTCTTCTGGGGGTCTCACATTCACAGGGAGTGCCAGCATTCCGGTAATCTGCCCCAACATAACCACACACACACACACACACACACACACACACACACACACACACACACACACACACACACACACACACACACACACACACACACACACTTCAGCAATCTGTTCACCCCAGTAGGTGGTACCCTGCCTTCCACCCCACACTCTAAGCATTGCCACTGGCAACCACCGCTCCATATCCCATAGTGCACCACAGGCCCCTGTCACCTTTTATTCCTCTCTCTCTCTCTCTTTGTGGCTCACACACTCTTGCTCTCTCTCACACACACACACACACACACACGTAGGTGTGTTATGCTTGCTCTCTTACACACACACACACACGTAGGTGTGTTATGCTTGCCAAGTGAACAAACCTGGGTGAGCGCAGTGTTTTGTCAGTTGACTGCAACTGAGTTTACCCCTGTACATCATTGCTGAGTTATAGTTAGACATTGTGTGTGTGTGTGTTTGTGTGTGTGTATGTGTGTGTGTGTGTGTGTGTGTGTGTGTGTGTGTGTGTGTGTGTGTGTTTGTGTGCGTGTGTGTGTGTGTGTGTGTGTGTTTGTGTGTGTATATGTGTGTGTGTGTGTGGTGTGTGTGTGTGTGTGTGTGTGTGTGTGTGTGTGTGTGTGTGTGTGTGTGTGTGTGTGTGTGCGTGTGTGCGTGTGTGTGTGCGTGTGTGTGTGTGTGTGTGAATTGTATTGATTCAGCTCTGCACTCCTTTCATTATGTGGTACTCATTTTCTGTCTGCACACGCATGTACACACGTTTTCTTTACTTGCCATCAAACAAACCATATCTGAAGAAACACTCCCCAAGCGGGGAGAGAGAGAGAGAGAGAGGGTGAGAAAGAGAGAGAGACAGAGAGAGGTAGAGAGAGAAACAGAGAGAGAGAGAGAGAGAGGGAGGTGAGAGAGAGAGGGATAATGCCTAGGGAGCAGTGGATGATTTGCTATTACAATTTCACAAATTAAATCTTTTTTTTAATTTCACTCGACGCTTGTCAAGGTGGTTGAGTGTGATTTCGGGGGAGATTGCTTTCTCGGATTGTTTTGATCCAGGCTGAGAAGACTGCCCTAACGACATGCCACTATTCATGTCTTTCTTTATTGAGGTTGTGATGAAATGCACAGTGAAAAACAGTGCTTATATATATTACATTAGAAGAAAGCCTCCAGCCTCTCAGTGTATTATTCAGCGCTGCAGCAACACCAGCGTCTTTCACTTTAAAGGAAAATGCATCACCTTGACATAAACTTGCCTTGCCACAGCCTCATATGTCATGCTATCTCCTGTTCTCGTAGAACATGGCTAGGGGGCCACTAGCGGAGAAACACATACTCTCTGCATCATGCCTATATCAAACACTGCTTTTGGGTACTTTAGTGTGGATGTGAAACCTGCAAGACCTCTGTACATACATATGAACACATTCAAATTCAAATCAATTTGTTTTTTCAATTTTAATCATTCGTTATTCAGTTAGTTCACACGAGAACCTGTTTTGTTCATGTTGTTTAGATTTGAACCACTAGGTGAATTACTGTATTCACTGTTCAAAGAATCAGTGTTGTGGGGTATCTGGAGGCGCTAATGCCTGATGAGTGATTCCAAACAAACCCACACCTTACTGGTAGCATATTGCTTCCCAGGGATTGCCATACCAGCAGTGTCTATGTCAGCTGGTAAAAACTGGTATTCTCACTGGAATTGTCTTATTACCTCTATCAAATGATGGCCCTCAATCACTACTTCATTCAACATTCACTCATATAATCTGCCTTTCAATATACATTTTCTTTCTGGAACTGACACTGACACTGACACTGACTTTGAAATTGTTAACTAAAGTTCGAATCATAACTTGAGATCCCTGTGAAGTCAGCTGGAGTCGAGCCCTGAGATCCAACGGATGTTCCTCACACAGCTTTAGAGAGGCCAGGCTCATGATATTCTTTTATCTGCCACTGGAAAAAAAGTTCTGACCTGAATCTACAAAAGATCAGTTCAGCTATACTTTTAGCCTATGAAAGAATACAAATGTGATCCAAATGTGTTCATTATTAAAGGTTGTGTGGTGAGTGAGCTTTATATTTTGAGTTCAAATAAGGAGCGAAGTAACAGGAGTTCTAAAAGTCTGAAGAATAGCTGGCAATATGTGAGAGTTTATTCTGAGATCGCCAAAGTGCTATTTCAGTTGCTGTGGTTACATCCATTAGCTATTTACTGTGGACCTGCTTCTTGAGGGAGTGCATTCATTTAAATTGGTCACTTGATATTTACTAGAAGATTTTAACATGCAACCTCCAGCTAATCCAACCATTTAACATGATCATGGCATGAATTAATATGCCAAAAGAAAAAGAAAAACATCCCATAGTTTGTGGGTGATTGTGGCCAAATCCTTGCTGCATCAGAGCACCTCTCATTGTGAGAGCACGTTTTATCCGTAAATTGAACTCCTCGGCCATATGAGGTGATGAATTAAGACCAGAGATCCCATAACTTCCCCATGAATGATCACTGACTTCAGATTGTCTCCAGGCATGTTGCATCTGGAAGGTGGACTCTCAGCCCACTGTACTCTGTTTGTGAACCCTGAGGTTCTTGGAACCAGTAAAGATCAAACACCTGACCTGACACACACACACACACACACACACACGCACACACACACACACACAGCCTTATGTAATTCCTATTCTTTTGTGAGTACACCCATAAGATGCAGCCTTCTCATCGGCCTTTCTTGAGAACTGAGAAAAACTGTATATTATGTTGTGTGGTCTCTCAACCTCACTCTCTTTCTTTCTTTCTTTCTTTCTTTCCTTCTTTCTATCTTTCTTTCTTTCTGTCTCTCTCCCTCTCTTGCTTGTTTCATTTTCATTTCCTTTCTTTTTTTCTTTCTATGGTTCTTGAATAGGAGAACTTCAATGAGCTTCCTGCCGCCTTCAAAGGGTACGTACCCTTAAAAAAGTACTGTTCTTTTTCTTCTCTGCCCTCAGTGGAAAACCACATGCCTACACAAAGAGAAAAAGCCTCACACAGGGCAGACATTGCCACAATATGTAGTTATCAATGTACCTGAAACTTGTACATGAAACACACATTCTTCTCAATGGCAACTCAGGAAATTAAGAAATAAATGGCAGATTTATCATTTATAATACTTTTTTCTAATGTAATACTAGATTTGTAAACACATTTATTTCGAACACATCTGAACAACCCTATGTCTTTTTTTGCAAACACTGCTGTCTAAACTCAACACATCGATGATTATGAACTGTGAAAATGGAGATTAGATAAATTGTGGAGCAAGCAGGTGGCCAAATTGACATAATTAATCCCTGATCTAATTTGTTATAATTAAAGTCTAATTATTCCGTGGCAATTCAGACACTATTATCATTATTCAGAAATCCTATGAGCGCTGTCATTATTTTCTAAATATATAGAAGTAGACCGCATGTGATCACAAGTGCTCATGTTTGTTTGGTGAACAAAAGAACACAAACCACAAATTGTCTCTTCATTTTACACACTTCTGTTTATGGGAAGGAAGTTTAATTTGAATGAAAACGTATGTATGTTACAGCAATTCCGTAGTGTTTATGTTTGTGTATATATTCATTAAAGTATTTGTCTAAAGACTAGCTGCCAATATGTGAGAGTTTATTCTGAGATCACTAAAGTGCCATTTCAGTTGCTGTGGTTACATGCATTAGCTATTAGTATTTTTCCAAATCACCAAAAAGTACTTACACCACATTGACAATAAAGAGAATAAAGTGCTTCACTGCAAGCCCATACATCTACACAATTGAAAACTATCTGACCAAAACTAACGACAAAAAAACACCCTGACTCAGGAAGCATAGTCTGGCCATAGAGGTGGGCAGACACAGACAGACATGGTTGCAAAAGGAGGTCAGACTGTGCTCCCACTGCGAGCAGGGAGCATTGGACACAGAGAAACGTTTTCTAACGGAATGTACAAAATATTAAATGTATTTTTTTTAATTATTGAAATGACACCTGAGTTTCTGTCAGGAGAGAATCTCCGATATCTCTGGGCAGAGAGGGATGAGTTCCTCCTCCACGCTGTTGCCTTACCCGGTTGATGCTTGTTTTGTTATTAACTATTGATTGATACTTGTTTTGTTATTAACTATTGAGATGGACACCACTCCAACTCTTGATTTCGTGTAGTGCACTTGTGTAAATGGTCGCAATGCCCCCCTGTCATTATTTTGTTATTGTCGTTTCCCCATCCCTCTTTTTTCCCATTTTCACTCACTGCACCTGTTGTACACTATGTAGAGTCGACCGATGGTAGCTGGCATAGCTGTCGAGATTAACTAGCAGCTAACAGCTAACGTTAGCTAATTTAGAGCAGTATTCTCCCATTCGCGCTTAAGTCCTTTTTCACACACTTCCAGCCTCCATTTCAGTTACGTGTTTTCTCCCCTACACACTCCGATCACGGCCATTGTGCTTAACTTTAGAATAAAGGCAGGCTCATGAGAAAGATGTGATTTATTTCAAATAAAAGTAGAAGAGTCACAACATCATTTATTTTACCCGTCTGGAAAACGTAGAACATGGACTTTTGCATTTACCTCATGAAAGTCCATGGAAAACATAAACCAGTTTTTGAAAATGAAAGCAAGGTGAGATTTGGATTACAAATAACCGCAAATGAAAACATTTGTTTCTATCTATCACAACAAACATTCACACACAAACAAAATGCATGTTTCGATATCCCAGCTTGAGATCATGTTGCGTTGCGTATGATTAAACACTCGATAATTAAGTAATCAAACACCTTCCCACAGAAGACTGAAAATGACTTAAGATGTGTGCATCATACCAGCCACCCTCTGAAACAAAATAGATGCAAGGACAGACAGAACACTAATTATTTTGATGAAGAACGGCAGAAAATGTGTTTGATTAGTGTAGCTTGAAAGTTATTCATTCAAGCATCTGCAGAAGTGTCTGCCATAAGTGTGGGAGAATACGGCCCTTTTGTCTGTAAAAACCTACGACAGGGCACTAAAGTTTGGTCCCACATTTCTTTAACACACTACAGCACAGGTCAGTTATGAACTGAAATAACACTTATCGCTTATCAATACACAAAACAAAATCAGCGCAGTGACAGGACAGGTAGTCCTATACAACAACCTTTGACAAAAGCTAAATGTTTTAATAGCCATTCGATACGCTGCTATATCAGGGTTTCCACCTTTTGCAGCATTTCAGCACATCAGCACATCAGCACACAGTGACAGGCTGTGTGTGAGACTATAAGTAGGAAGAGTGTGTGTGTGCGTGTGTGTGTGTGTGTGTGTGTGTGTGTCTGTGTGTGTGTGTGTGTGTGTGTGTGTATGTGTGTGTGTTTGTGCAGTTCCTGATATACCACTGCCTATGTCAGCCTATTGGGACTGTAAGTGGATAGTTCAGTGTGTTACCAGCTTGCTGTGAATATTGTGTGCTGTGCCTTTTGATTGCTGTGCGCTTAAAATGTATGATGCTCTTTTGTTCACTGTTCACTGCGTGATCTTCCCATAATGTGCACCGTGTGAATTGCATAGAACACTGTTCCCCACACAGACTAGACTAGGGCGCACAGATTACTCC
>NC_045168.1:21114435-21119435 GCF_900700415.2 Clupea harengus
AAGCTGACTGATTGGTCAGCCATTAAGGCAGCCCAGCGACTCGGCGCTGATTACCCATAGTTCTTTTTTTGCCGCAAGGGCAAACGAGTGTCTGACCACAGACCACTTAATTACCTCTTCAAAGCAATCAGAGGCTTGATTGCAATACCTCCAACTGGGTCACGTTGGAGAAAAGTGTCAAGACCTGTGAGCTAGATGTCTATTTCAACAGAGAAGCACATTCCCATTGGGTTCAGTATACGTACAGGCAGATTGCTGTCGTCAATCATGCTTATATGTATGTGACACGGAATACAGCTTATCATTCTGATGTCAAAGTCTGGATTACTATGAAATGTGGTCCATTAGAGTCCTACACAGCCTAACACTGTTCAACACTGTTCACACACACGTCAAAATATACAGCCTAACACTGTTCAACACTGTTCACACACACGTCAAAATATACAACAGATCACGCACAAATTAGTCGTGTTGACTTCATCCTCCACCAACCCGTGTTGAATGAATATTCAGGCTGCCATATGTCCTAGCTGTGTGTTTTTCATATATGAAGCGTCTGATGTAAGATATAAGATGTAGGTCAGATGCCTGCTTTGACATGATGTCAGCCCGTGGTACAGCCAGGCAGCTCTTTAATTAGCGGCACTCTCTTCACTCTTCAAGCTAATTAGCATGTAGCGTGACCCTGCCATGTGTTAATGTGTAAACATATGCTTGTCCATGCGTCATGTGTTACATGAGAGCCCATACAGTCCCTTCTACAGTTATTGGCACCTTTGGTAAAGATGAGGAAAAGGGATTATATGTGTTATATATTCATAGGGGTTATATGTGTTATATATTCACCTTTTGGTGAATTAGCTTAATGTCACACTGACAAAAATCCAACCTTTGATTAAAGTAAAATCATTTTTTTAGGAAATGTACAAAATTACACGTGCCACAATTCTTGGCACCTCTTGATATTCTTCAGAACAAAATGGAACTTTTTATGTTTAAGTTGATCAGTGTTAAGGAACTATCCATGACTTCCTGTTTCACTGGGGTATAAATATGAGGTGACACAGAGGCCAAATGCTTTATTCCTTCTTCAACATGGGAAAGAGAACACCCAAATCAAATAGGGGAAAAGTGTTTCGACCTTCATAAGGGACAAGTGTTTTGACCTTCACGAGTCTGGGAATGGCTATAAAAAATAGTTACTCACCTGAAAATGCCCATATCTACCATTAGGGCAAAACTGAAAAAGTTCAAGTCAATTGGAACTTGCTTGGAAGAAGGCCCAAGTTTGTTTTGCTCCCACGCACAGTGAGAAGGATGGAAAGAGAGGCAAACATCACTATTGGAGAGTTACAGAAATAGTTAGCATCAAGGTCTCCAAAACTACCATCAGATGCAACCTCAATGCCAACAGATTATTTGGAAGGCATGTTAGAAAAAAAGCCTATCCTGTCACGTAACCACAAACATAAGAGCCTGGAGTTTGCTAAACGCTACTGGGACTTTAACTGGAACTGTGTTCTATGGTTCAGATTAAACGAAAGTTTTGATTTTTGGCAACAAACACTCAAGGTGGCTTTGGTGTAAAAAGAAGGATGCCTATACTGAAAATAACCGGATCCCCACTCTTAACTTTGGTGGAGGGCCTGTGATGTTGTGGGGCTGTTTCTCCTCCAAAGGGAACGCTGGAACCTCATCAGGGTGCATGACATCATGGACTCCATGAAATACCTGGTCATTTTACATCAAAACCTGGCAACCTCCCTGCTCTGTATTCTCCAACCTTAGATGTTATAGGAGACTCGGTGCTGTTTTATTGGCAAAGGGAGGTTGTACAAACTATTCAATTCAAGGGTTCCAATAATTGTCGCTCATGTGGTTTTGCTCATTATTATTTGTTGATGAGATAAAAAAAAATTCTCAGAATGATTTTACTTTAATTAAAGGTTGGATTTTTGTTATTTTCATCAGTGTGAGACTAAGCTAACCAATTGACCAATTGGACTAAAGCTTATCCTTTTTATTCATGTTTACCAGGGGTGCCAATAATTGTACAGGGGGCTCAATAAGTAGTCAGACAGATCTTTTAAAGAGAAACTAGGCTGCAAGTAGAACTGTAGCTGTTTCTCAGCTTTAAAAAAGGAAAAAGAAAAAAAAAACACACAGAACTTGCCGGGGGAGTGGGTAATTCGTTGTAGCACTGATCCTCGAAAGTCATGCATAATCTGCGTGGGTTCTATCTCTCTGCCAAATCCCTGCCGCAGAGCATCGCCTCACAGGACACCTGGATGAGGATCACTGCTTCATCATCAGCACACCACGTCACCGCCAGGAAAATTCCATGAGGTGTTGATTAAACCGGATATGAATTATTACTGCAGTCCTCATATTCTCAACTCTCCTTTTCAGCTTCTTCCACTGATACGGAAGAATGATCAGCCATTTCTATCAAGCCTTAAGAATAGGTGGCTTAATGCTATGAAAAAATGCCATGGCTGTCATTTTGCCACAGCTGTCACTCAAACTGCAACCCATCCCACATGCCATTACGTTTATTCGGAGCCCACTGTTGATATTTTGTCCAAAATGCCCCCTTCAAAGGAGTAAGAAAGGTTGCACCTGGCCTGTATAGCTCCTCTCCTTAGATGTGAGTGTGATTTTTTTAGCCGGCTTCTAGCACACAAGGTGAGGAGCATATTTCTCATTAAAAGAATTGATGGTGCTGTTGTGCATACTGTAAATTTATGAGGCAAAAATGATGCTCTGACAGACTCAAAGGAAACAAATGGATAACAATCGGTTTGGCAGCATCCTGTGCTGCCAAAGGACAGGACAGGAAGACAAGTGTTAAACCTGGATAGGCACTGGCTCTCTCAGGATCCAATTAGACTAGATCATTCAGTCTCTCATATTCAACAGCAGAAACACATGGCACAGGGCACAGGGCACTTCCTACACCACCAGTGGAGTTGACTGGCATTGCATCAAGATGCATCCAAAGACATTGCCCTGTCACATCGTAATAAAGTCTGCCCCGTATTGACATGTACATTAAGGGGAACGGTATTGACATGCGCTGGAGAAATGACCTCTCTTAAGGCAAGCTAGTCTGATGAAATCTCTCAATTAATTCAAGCGTAAAGAGTCCGAACAAAGTGTGTGAGCACTGCAAACACTGAAGTATGCAAATCCAATGGCCATAGGTCTTGGGAGTCTCCTCGCCCTACACTTTTAGTCTTAATCACTGCCTGATTAAAACCAACTGGCTGTCTGCCTGCAGAACTCTCCCCAGCACAGCAGCGCTGAGCGCTCCTGCTGAATTCTGGGAGTCCGACCAGGATTCCGTCTGATTGGCGTCTGATTGGACATAAAGCTCTCCCACCTGGTGAGACAAAGCCAGCTCGCCCACCATGGAGGGACTAGTTTGAGCGCCTGGCTAATCGATCAGGTTGGAGCGATTACAACCGGAGGCGATGGGGCAGGATGGCGCATGTGGAGGAAGAGCTTAGGAAGCTCAGCGCATGCCTTGTAATCCAGAACTCATGTTCCAATGGGTTCAGGCCTTTCAGGTAGTTCAATAAGGGATGCTTCATGACCTTTGTGAACTCAACAAAGGAAGCATATTGTATTGTTTAAGACAGTAGTGCCTGCCTCTCTCTCTCTCTCTCTCTCTCTCACTCTCTCTCTCTCTCTCTCTATTTCGGTGTGTGTGTGTGTGTGTGTTTCTTAACATTTATTGTCTCCTTCAGATGTTGACCTGCCTTGGATTGATAAGCAAAGTGCCTGCAGCTCAGGCTGGCACCCGAGGCAATGCCACTGGCTCAGACACGGGCGAATATCAATAATCCTATCAGAGCGAGCACATTATCTGTAACTATGGAATGTTGGTGGGTGGGTGTGTATGTGTGTGTATGAGAGAGAGAGAGAGAGAGAGAGAGAGAGAGAGAGGGAACAAAGGGGTACCAGTCAGTACACAGACGACTGGCCAAAGAAGCCAAGGTTTTACCCAACTTTTTTTTTTGGTCTGTGTGTGTCTGTCAGTGTGTGTGTCTGTGTAAATGCTGTGTAAGAGTTTAAACAGGATTTAATGAGAGAAAGGCTACAATCAGAATTCATGAACTCAGCAAACAATGTCAAGGTGCTCCTCTTTTGTTCCAATATTTGAGGCAATTACCGCAGGAAGTTTGGGCGGGTGGGTATTAGTACCCGCACGATTTTTCCTCAAACAGGCAAAGTTCACCCAAGTGCTGTGCCCAAAGTCTTGCTGAGCTTTTTAAACGACTCTAATCCATAAGTAGATGAATGTACTTCTTTTTTTTTATTATTATTTAAGTAATCTGGAGACATATTCTTTGGGCAGGATTATTTTTTCATTCTCTGTCTAATCCAGGCCTTTGCTGAGTGAATGGAGCCTGGGATGCCGGTGGAGTCGCGGACGGAAAAAACGTGAGCAGCTAAACGGAGGAATAGATTTTGTTAATGAAAAAGTGCAACAGATGGCGGTTTCTCTAAACCTCCTCCCCATGGCGGAATGTTCAGCAGAATGGGAGAGGGGATTAAGGTCGTTTTTTTTTTTTTTCTTTCTTTGCCTGATTTTCATTTTCGAAATTTGTGCAGTTTCAGGGCTAAAAAAGAAATAATGAAATAAATAAATAGATTAATAGAGTTGGCATGTTGCCTGGGCAATCCCAAAGAGGTCCAAATGTCAATGAGGCCCGCAAACAGCCAAATGAGCAAATATTAGAAGTTTGAAAACAAGGCAGAGGAAAGCTGAATTACAGCTACAGTTTGCTGCTGAAAAACAGACTGCTGTGCCGATAGCCACTCGACACACACACACACACACACACACACACACACACACACACACACACACACACCACACTCATACTGTACACACACCAACATCACATGAGGATGATTCAGAGAATTAGAAAGCGCAGACTGGATGTAACGAAGCTTAGTGCTATAGATGCAAGTTAGTACACGGTAATTAA
>NC_045168.1:21124435-21149435 GCF_900700415.2 Clupea harengus
AGAGGATTTGCTCAGCCAAGTGGCAAGTTGCATCAATATGGCTTTTCAGAGCCTCTTAATTGACTTTCCCCTGTCTTATGATGTGTTTCCATGTGTGCTGATATGGACTGTTCATTAGGCATTGAGACGAGTCTACCCACGTCTTCCTGGATGTCTGTAGTGCTGTCTGAGAGGGATAAAATGAGTTGATTAGTCATGCCTTGAGAGAGAGAGAGAGAGAGAGAGAGAGAGAGAGAGAGAGAGAGAAAGAGAGATGTTGGCACACTGTTCAGGTTGAAGGAATCTGCATTTGACCAGGTGCTGTGGTTGGGTGGGTCAGGTAGATATAACAGGAGAAGATAACAGCTCACTGTTTCCAGAACGAGTTGTGAGGTTTTTTTTTTAGTTTTGGGTGGTTTGGGTGATTTTTATTCCTCCACTATCGCGAGTATTTAAAGACTGGTGTGAGCCTGATGTAGGTATTATGTAGTAAAGATTTACTTAAAAATAAAAAGAAAATGTTTTCAATTTGTTGAGAATGCACCTAGGCCATTCACTGCTAGGAAGCTATCTTGCTGGCCTCGCTCCACTATGGAGAACATAAGTGTTCAAGGACTCCTTCAAGTAGGTTCGAAACAGATGGCCATACATGTAAAGGCAGACTCTGGAACTGCTTCCTGTGGTCATTTATCAAAAAGATCAGCACACCCACCATAACTAACTACTGAACAAATGACAATTCGAAATAAACACAATACCTATTTGATATATGATCTGATATGCGGCTGGATTCCTCTGTAACTTCGAGGCTGAAATGAAATCATTATTTTTAATCATCAGAATTCAGTCACTTGGCGGGGGACTAATGATGTCTGCGCTCACTCCCTCTCTCTCTCTAGATTAGTTCCCTTTGGAACAAGAAACAAGGACATATTCCCCCCTCTTTGTCCAAGTCCTTCTTAGCGCAAGTGGGCTTCTGTGCTTTCAGCTTTTGAACTGAACACACAGCATATGGGGGGGCGAGGGAAAGGGAGTCTGTCTCTTTTTTTTTCCTTCTCTGTGACTCTCCAAATAAACTGTCATCTTTCTCTTTCCCAACACCATCTGTTTTTCAGTTATTTTTCACCTGGGCAGACAAGATTACAACAGGGGTTGGTCAAAACAAAGAGGAAAAAGGGGGGGTGGGGCTGGGAGATGAAAATGTGATTTTATATGACCTCTGTCGTTGCTGTCCTTTCTAATCCACCATCTCATATAGTGTACACAGGTCACCTGACTGTGTAAATAAATCTGATTGGTGGCTGAGATAACTGGAGCTGACAGCTGAAGTTAACCCAGTGGGGATTCTGGGGGAAGCGTGTGGCCGGGGGGGGGGGGAGTACTTCAATCTCTGATCACAATCTCACCATACAGTTCCATTATGTCATATGATGCGGGGAGAAAGACAGTGAGAAGCTTATTATTCCTATTAACATGCATTGTGTGGATTCAAACTGGGACTCATACTATGGCATGTATCTGTGACCTCATATCGGTGAGCAGAATGGTAGAGGTTACTGTGATATAAAAGCACATTCAAGCAAGCATGCACTCACTAAACGCACTCTCTCACACACACACACACACACACCAAATACACTCTCTCTCCCACACACACACACACACACACACACACACACACACACACACACACACACACACACACCAAATACACTCTCTCTCTCACGCACCCACACACACACACACCGAACACACACACACAAACACACACAAATAAGCACAAACACAAACACAAACACAAACATTGATTTTTGTCCACAACACGCCAAGGTGCCTCCGAGGTTAAGCAGTTCAACAGTGAGGTCACTCCACACTCCCACTCCCTCTCTTCTCCAAAAAATAATTCATGAAACGCCGAGCTCTGAGATCCTGAGGCTAAACACAATACTGACCCCCTTCTTTCCTACAGCCACACTGCCTCTGCTCTCCTCTCCAGCTCCACTCCCATCTCTTCTTTCCTCTTATCTCCTCTCCTCTCCTTTCCTTTTCTCTCCTCTCCTCTCCTCTCCTCTCCTCTCATCTCCTCTCGTCTCCTCTGCGTTGAAGTTAACAGCAGCCTCTGCTCTCTGTTACAGGGCCACAAAGGTTTCAGCGCCGCAGGACAACATCGTTGCTGGCGGTGCCCGACATGAAGGAACACTCAGTGAGGTGAGGCACCTCCCGTGGTCTGAGAGACGGAGGCTGCGGAAGAGAAGGAGAGAGAGAGAGAGAGAGAGAGAGAGAGAGAGAGATGGAGAGATGGAGAGAAAACCATTAGGAGGGTATGGATGCTCGTCTCTGTGTTCTGCTCGACCTGCCGCCTCTCTCTTTAACTTTAACACTTCATAAGTCTCACTGTATGAATCTCTTTGTGTGTATCTCACCTCATCTTCTCTCAGTTCCTCTTCATTTCACTACATTTTCCTTTCACATCTCTCTCCTGTCCTCCCTCCCTCTCTCTCTCTCTTTCCCTCCCTTCCCTTCTCTCTCTCTCTCACTCTCTCTCTCTCTCTAGTGTGATAGTGGTGATCACATGTTCATTCCTCAGGTTAAATCTGGTCTCCTGTCTCTTTTCTGTTGCTTCCCTGACCCATATGGCATCTCCAACAAGATTAATTACTCCTGCAAACCTCTCGGATCACCTTCTGCCTCCTCCAACACATTTGAAGCTCCTCTGGGGAGCTGGCAAACGGCTGCTGAGATCTCACAGTGAGACGTCTCGGGGAGAAGACAACATCTGCCTTCCAGAGCACCGCGCCCATTGACTGTCTGGCTAGGCCACTGACTCTCAGTGGAGCACAGTCTCTCTCTCTCTCTCTCTCTCTCTCTCTCTCTCTCTCTCGCTCTCTCTCTTTCACACACACTCACACACACACACACACACACACACACACACACACACACACACACACACACATACTCCCCCCACCCCCCCCCCCCCACACACTCACACACACACACAAACACACACACACACACACACACACACACATACTCCCCCCCCCCCCCCCCACACACACACACGCACAGACACACACAGACACACACCCCGTCACCACCACACACACACACACACACACACACACACACACACACACACAAGCCATATAAAGAGGCAGGAACAATACGCAGATAACAGAGATTAATTGAGTATGCCAATGTCTAGAGCAGTGGTTCTCAAAGTGGGGGGCGCGCCCCCCTGGGGGGGCGCGAACACTCTCCAGGGGGGGCGCGATGTCACAGACGGAGAAAGAAAAAAAAAACCGCCGACCTGTCACTGGTTAGTGAAAGCTCCCTCAGTAGCGAAATGCAAGGGGCTGGACTGACCCAAACAAATCAAATACTGTTTTGCTCCTGATCCACCAATCAAAACGGAGTATTATCATTTCAACGCGAGTAGCACCTCCGCTTCCGAGTATAAAAACAAAACGCAGGCATGGAGGTAAGCGCTCACCCTGAGACGACACTTTGCAGAGTTTGTGCAATTTCTCTTGTTTCCTCTATCATTCAGATATTCATTGCTTTATAAACAGTATTTTTAAAGACTCACTCCTTCCTTAGTAATACCTTACTGCACTTGCAGTAGGTCTATTCGTAGCCTATTCTAAGGAGTAATTTGCTCCACAATCTTTTAGAAAAGCTCGTAGCCCCGAGAGCTAGCCTAGCTAGCTACCTTTTCCAACTACAGCTAGCCCTTTTCTCCTTAACGCCTAGCCTACCTTTACATTTTTTGATCATCCACCGCAACAAATAAAACACCAGCACTTGAATACTATTTTGTGCTGTCCCTGTCTACATTGTGTACAGTTCGTTTGGTTAGGAATCATTGCCTAGCACAGCCTTATCCATTGTTCGTGTGCAAGTCGTTCACAACCACACATACAAGAACACGACGTTGAAATTAGAACTTTATTAACTTCATACGCTGTATCAGCAAACAAACACAACATGGACAAGTTTCTGATTCGTAAAAGTCAGAAAGAGAAGCCTGTGGACTTCTTTAAACATAAACGTGATGGCCTCCAGCAACAACGAACCACCATGTCCAAGCATACCACTATCTCCAAGCAGTGTCTGGAGCATCTTATGTAGTTGCTCATAGAATTGCTAAGCTTGGCAAACCCCATACAATTGCCGAAACACTGATTTTGCCGGCCACGCAACACGTTTAGAATAATGATAGGTATTGTGCTGAGTTTAGCTCCTATGTCAAATTACACTGTATCACGCCGAATATCAGAAATCAGTTTGGGTCCTATTTCAAAGAGGACTACCGTTCATTCGCCTGAGTTCGGGATCCATTTCTCTGCTCAGCAGATGAGCTGTCACTAGACATGAAAGAGCAGCTGAAGAGTGACAGTAGACTTAAGCATCTCCCCTCTTTCGTCATTCTTTTTTTTGTAAAGATCACAAGAGGCCCATAATAATAACAGTATCCTAATGATAGCAATAATACCACTTATTATTATTATGATAATAATAATAATAATACAATAATAATAATTGGTCGATAATCATTAATTATAATAATACCTACTATTACTGATAATAATAATAACAATAATAAAAATAAATAGTTATAATAATTGTCTGTATGGGCCTAACAATAACAATAGCCTAACCTTGACATGTCAGGCCTATCAATAACAATACACTATCTATCTATCTATCTATATATGGTGGTGTAGTTGAGGGCGGTGGCGGCGGGCCGCGGGTGGATGGGGGGGCCCCAACTACCCCTAACCAGCTTTGGGGGGGCCCAGCTTGCAAAAGTTTGAGAACCCCTGGTCTAGAGTAATGTCGTAGCAAGGCCTACATGTGTGCATGCAGTCAGCCTGAGACTGCTTCCCTTCCCTTTTCCCTTTCCCCTGTGCTCCACGCTGTGGTAGTGGCTAGAGACTGGTGAGTTGTGATTACTTAAGTTTATAATTGTGTATGTGTGTGTGTGTGTGTGTGTGTGTGTGTGTGTGTGTGTGTGTGTGTGTGTGTGTGTGTGTGTGTGTGTGTGTGTGTGTGTGTGTGTGTGTGTGTGTCTGTGCGCGCTTGTGTGTGTGTGTGTGTGTCTAGCGATGGTCGTCGTTCTGACACTCAATACAGGAGAAATTATCTCTCAAAACTCCAGACATAGTTTGCAGAAACACACTTCTCCACCAGTGAAATAATTGGATATAAAACTCTGAAATGTTTCGTGTCGTTTTTTTTTTTCTTCCTCTGGCAGACGTGTCATGTTACGGCAATCACTCGGTGCGCTGAACTGGGCTTGGTGTTTTCATTAGTGCCAGGTAATACGTTTTTGGAAGTGTTCCACAATGTGTGTGTGTGTGTGTGTGTGTGTGTGTGTGTGTGTGTGTGTGTGTGGTGTGTGTGTGGTGTGTGTGTGGTGTGTGTATGCACTTGGAGGAAAGCTGACAATCACAAGGGAATGGAGAAATGCTTCAGAGGTGTCTGCGAGTGTCTTTGTGTGTCCCACTTCAGAGATGCTAAACAAACAGCAGAAACAACCAATTAAAATCACATCTGCATCTTCCTCTCCTTCCATCCCCTCTCTCCTTCTCTTTCTCTCTCCCTCCACCCCCCCCCCACCCCCTCTCCACAACCACTTCCCTTTCCCTCCCCACCCCCGTCTTGTCTGCTGTCAAACAGTGTCACTGATTCAAATCCCTTTTTAATTGGATCGAGATCAGGGGTTGATTACGGAGCGTCGCGGACACCGCCACTTGCTGCCATTATTTACCTGTTAGTGTCTCCACTCCACTGTCTGACTACCCGCTGCTGAAGCCAGATGCCAGGCTCAAGCGAGAGCCAAGACATATTCCATACATATGTTTCTGGTAAGAGACGCACTCGCTGACAGGCGATACAAACACGCCAGTAGTGGGATCTAGAGCCAAGATGGCTCCGCATCTGTTACCCGGGAGACAGATTCACCATCATGTCCATTAAGTACCCTCCTCATGATAGGCTATGAGTGCATGTGTGACGGCGTCTGTGTTAGGTGTGCTAAATATGCACGGCGTATTCACCCACGAATTCTCCCCGACATCTGGCCACTGTGCATTCGACAACACATCTTTCTGTCTGAGTTGAATTATTTGTCCCTCAAATAGGGACTGTGTGCAGTGCAGTTATAGTAGATAATGTGCGTTTTCGCATGAAATATTAAACTATTACAAGTGTAATACAAGAATTGCAGTAAGTCGAGACACCTTTCAATGCAATAGCTACGTTGTAAGATAGTAAGCCTCACTAGGATACGATAGGATAGGATAGCATAGGATTATCATATGGTATCATAATGTGGTCAGTAGGACTTAAACTACCTCCATCTGTGTGTGTGTGTGTGTGTGTCTGTGTGTGTGTGTGTGTGTGTGTGTGTGTGTGTGTGTGTGTGTGTGTGTGTGTGTGTGTGTTTGGTGTGTGTGTGTGTGTGTGTGTGTGTGTATGTGTGCTGCCTGGTTGACATGTGAAACACCTCTGTGCTTCCTGTCCTGACAGGTCAGAGTCATTGACATGCATCACACCAGAGTCACTCCTGAGGACTCACCCAAGGGCAACCATTCAGCTCGCAAACTCACACAGGCACACCTCCGCACAAACAAACAACTCTACACACACACACACACTATCTCATAGACACCCACTCTGTCTCTTCGCCTCAAACATGCGCACACACACACACACACACACACACACACACACTATTCCCTGGGGCCCTTTTTATATCAGGCAGCATGTCTTGGCCTCTTCTAAGAGCATCCGCCCTAGTGTCAGCTGCCACTGACAAACTGACAGGGATCACAATGCCCCCTTTCTTTCTTTCTTTCTTTCTTTCTCTCTCTCTCTCTCTCTCTCTCTTTCTCTTTCTCTTTCTCTCTCTCTCTCTATCTCCTTTCCTTTTTCTCATTCACATTCTCTCATCCTCTGCCTTTCTCTCACTCTGTTTCTTCTCTTCTCTTTCAGTTCTTCTCTTCTCTGTTGTATTCTACTTACCTCTCCCTTCTGTCCCTATCTTTTTCCCTTAGGGGAGAAGGTAGAGCGAGTAGGAGATGAGGGGGAGATGCTCTCATCTCTTATTCGTTCTACTTTTCCCCCTGCTCTCTTTCTCTTTCTCTCTCTCTCTCTCTCTTTCTCTCCCTCTTACACACGCACACACACAAACACACACTTATATCCTTGCAATCCATTATAAAGTTCTTTTGTGTGAAGCTTGTGTGAAGTCTTGCATGCTGAAAACGATGAGATCCTGAAACACTGGGCCTCATGCAGCAACATTCTCTTATTTTTTTCATTAGGTTTTCTCTTCTGTTCTTAACCATCCAAATCTGCTCTCACCGTGGTGTGCTGCATGATGAATCCACTTGATCATAAATTGGTGTTGTGCCGTGTACCAGCAAAATAAGCTTTAAGAAGGACTTCAGCAGTAGTGATTGATTGAAGTACTGTTATATGAACTTAAACAAAGTAAACATATGCGTATACATTTAATTATATGACATTCATCTGTTTTTTCATGTTTTTCAAATTTGAAACTTATGTTTTCTTGTGTTGGACATATTATTTGTGTACTGTAAAAACAAGATGTTTTTTTTTCTGATCTTGGTAAGAGCGCTCTCGACCTCTCATAAAATATGAATATGGTGTGTATATATATATATATATATAATATATATTATATATATAAAATATACCTCAGAGAAGAGCAAAAATAAGGACACATCAAACTATTTTTTCCCCTCCAGGTACATTCAGCTGACTCACAATGAGGACAAAGGCAGAAGGCAGAAGGTGGTTTTCTATGCAGGTGCATTTCAAGGAAACCTGATGGACGTTTGAACAGTGTTTATTTCCTAGCGAGTTTGTACTGGGGCGCAGTGTGGGCTGCATCTTTACCCAGGAAGGACAGCTCTGTGCGGATCTTCTGAAGTGTTTTTTTGATTGGCCGGTATGGTGGGTGACCTTGACCCCAGGTAATACACATGGCTGACTCACTGACATTGAAGTTTGATGTGTGTTGTGCCTAGGGTGTATTCATACGCACCTACACACAGAAAGGCACATCAACATACAGAGGAACAAAATAAACGTAGACACGCACACACACAAACACACACACACACACACACACACACACACATATGGTTAGAGAGTTTGAGTTTGTGGTTGGGAGAGAAAAATGGCTGACACTCAGAGGCTTGTTGAATTGAATTCTGACAGTTGATGGCAGCTAAACTAAACGACAATTTCTACAGTTTTCATTTGGCTGCTTCTTTTCTGAAATTTCTGAAGCAATTACATTCTGAAGGGCTGTAAATATGGATTAACACACTCAGCAGTGTTGGCTGGAAATCCTGGCAATGTGAGTGTGTGAATTACGCCATGCTTATTACAGCAGGTGTGTTCATATCCGTGGCCAGATGCCTGTACATTCAATGACTGTGTTCATGCAATGATCTACAATTATGCTATTTCGCTTAGTGTGCACACACACATTGCTCTTTCACACACAGGGGCACACTCATGCGTGTACACACACACACACACACACACACACACACACACACACACACTCGCACACACATACACACACACACACATATACACACACACTGCTGTTCTTCAGGCACTCTGCAGGCTACAATAGGGATGACTATTCATTCACCAGGGCCACAGCGCTCCCAGAGTCTCTTCAGCTTCTCAAGCTGTGCTCAGCAACGCAGGCCTCTCCTCAGATCAATCCAACACTCCCACTCCAGCTCATGGCTACAGGAGTTCAGACTTCCTCCTTTTGAACAGAACCTTGTGAAGTCCCTGTCATCGATATGAAGAGATTTCAGATAGATTCGCAGTGAGCTGGATATGCTAACCCAATCATACAGGGGATGTTTTACCATGAGTATAAATCGGTCTTTGTTGTAGGAAGGTACGACCTTTCAAAAATTGTTTGCCCCAATCACTGGCTCACAGACATTCTCATTTACTTTCCTTGACCAATATGAAACATATTCAAGGATGATTTGTGTCACAACCTTCAGTAATAATAGAAATCAAAGACAACAAACAGGAGATTTGGTTGTATAGTGGGTTCAAATCATTTACTTTACTGTGAGCGTGAGTGTGTTCGTGGTTTATATGAAGCCACTGTTAACAGATTATGTTCACTCAACTCCTACAGCCACACAGGTAGTTCACAAGTAATAGGTGGCTTCTATGGGAACTCAACAATGATTCTCACACAACTGGACAAATAATTCTGTGGATCAGGGGAAAGGTGAATATAGTGAGTCTGAATGAAATGACCTGAGGTCAGACGAATAGTCCACCAAAAAGATACATTCTTTACTTCTGACTAACGGTAGACTCACTTCCCTTACTACCAGACTCTGGATGGAAATTACTATTCATAATGTTCCTATACTTTATTATCATTGCCTTCTTGGAATACAGATACTTCATAAGACTCTAAGAGTCTTTCTGGTTCGATTTATTAAAAAGAATGCGATAAATCCAGGCCCCTGTAATGGTTGCCTGTGTGTCAAGCTGGCCATGTGGCCTGCACCTAATGACCCCATGAATACTTTGGCATCTAGAGTCGTTGGCGGGGCCTGAGTTCTGCAGGTGGTGCTGATGTCCACAGGAGGCCACAGTGGGCACACCTCTTATCTCCACGCCAACCCCCTTTACCCTGGGTCAGCACTATGCCAGATGGAGCTCAGAGCAGCTGGAGCTCTATTGTCCCCAAAGGTCACTGGGTAAATGAGGCAGATGTAGGCAGAGCAGATAACTGGTGGCA
The DNA here is from genome assembly GCF_900700415.2 of Clupea harengus. Taxonomy (NCBI): domain Eukaryota; kingdom Metazoa; phylum Chordata; class Actinopteri; order Clupeiformes; family Clupeidae; genus Clupea; species Clupea harengus. The sequence goes on from NC_045168.1 coordinate 21,134,244, forward strand.
CTGGGCACAACTGAGATAGATACTACAACTCCCATGAGCCCCCTGGTTAATGTGGCCTGAGCAGGGCTGGGAGATGAGGAAGGAGGAGGGGAGTGATTTCTACACATGTGCTGGGTCACCTGTGTGGGCCCTTGTCTGTGAATAGCTATTTACTGACACAGGTGTGCTGGATCAAGAGTGTAGTTTGTAATTATGAGCAGCTATTAGAGATGAGCTCGAAAATGAGACTGGGAAAGTTCCAGAAAAACAGACATATTGATGTGTGTGTGGTGTGAGGAAGAAGACAGTGAGAGACAGTGGAAGAGAGATGGAGAGATGGATAGATCGAGAGACGGAGGGAAAGAGACAAAGGGAGAGAAACCAGTTCACAGTTGGAGTCCATCAGCTGCCTCTGACATTGAACACAGGCTGTCAAGCTCTGCGCACATACACCTGCGTGCATGCACACACACACACACACACACACACACACACACACACACACACACACACACAAAGACAAAGACACACACACAGGCATTGCACTCATTCACAAATGACTTGCCAACAACTGACAAGCTACGGTGTGTGTGTGTGTGTGTGACACTTATACATCTAATCTCTAATACAGTATGACAATTATTCTCAGCTATCTGCTACCCACAAAGAAAATATCATATTCCTAAATATTGACTGATTTCCGTCTATATATGGATATTCTTTCCAACCCTCTGGCTAAAACGGTTTGCTAATGTCTACCTCAGATGTCTCCTGAGTGATTCCTGTCCGACCTCGGGCTCATTCCGGGCTCATTCTGGGCTCGTTTCTTTCTCTTTTTTTCTTCTCGAGTTCCTTCGGCTCTCTCACAGCAGACAGTTTGAGTTGGGAGAAAAGAGGTGGCCATTAGTGCCTGAATGGCGGTAACAGCAGGACCATCGGGCAGATGAGTGGGCGTCTCGGTGGCGGTGGGGTCCTCGCTTTGGTGACGCCCCACTAATCATCGCTGGAGCACCGAACGGAGACACTAATGAGACGAGACGAGACGCCGTGGTGGGAGAAATCAGTAATTACAGACACACACATACATACACCCACACACACACACACACACACACACTCACACAAAGGCTGATGGCACTGCCTATGTACACAACACTCAAACACACATGATGAACACTCATTCTCTCCCTCCCACTACACACGCACACGCACGCACGCACGCACGCACGCACGCACGCACGCACGCACGCACGCACGCACGCACGCACGCACGCACACACACACACACACACACACACACACACATGACACTGCCGATGTACACAACACTCAAACATACACATGACAAATTACAAACACATGACGAACACACTTATTCCCTACCACACACACACACACACACACACACACACACACACACACACACACACACACACACACACACACACACACACACAGAGGACCTGAAAAAGAAAGTGAAGCAAGCACGTTTAAGTGCATCTAATTGCGTCTCTGCACGGCACTGTTGAGCAAGGCACACATCCTACAGGGGAAGTAGAAATGCAAATGTCCTCCACATGATAACAAACTGTCTCTCTCTCTTCCGACAGGAGTCAGTTTCATCACGGAGAGGCCATGCTCCCATCCCACTCAGCCTCTAACAAGCCATTCCTCAAGTGCTTCTCAACTTTGACACAGAGATCGGCCGGTGTGAGTTTCCCAACAGCCGTCCTATGAGAGCCAAAGCGTTTGCGTCCCTCTCCCAGCGCTGCTAGAAACATTTTGCAATGGCAAAATCCAGCCAAGCATCATTAAAAGATTTCCCCATCCTGAAAATAAATCTCAGTAGAGGTCGAGTTCCATGTCAAAGCTCTCTTTCATTTGAAGTCTAGGTCAGATCCACCATTGACATACCAAAAGGGCCTTCCAAGACTACATCAAAAAAAAAGTCTCCACTCTACTATTTTTCAAAATAATTCTGCGATATGATTTTGTGTGCTTATTATGATGAATGTGGCCTTCTATTGCTTGGAGAGGTTCAGACAGGAAGGTTAAAAAGGCAGACATTCCTGTGGTGAACTCGAGTAATGACTACTCACGAGGATATGTTCGTTCATTACAGGAGGCTCGGAGCTGGAGGGAGAGTCCTGGGATATCAGGTCAGCACATGGAGGTATTATACAGACCTGGGAGAGAGTGACGAAGCACCACTCCCATTCAGTGACTGATGCACTCAGCCCAGGAAGTACGAAACTGACCGCCGACATCTTTCAAAATGTCGTCCCATGGGTGCTCACTTCCATGCAAAAAATCAATTAGGCACCTCGTACCATATGGCCACAGGCACTAAAAAATAATGTGTTGTCTATGTGGATTGGTGGATGTTCCCCAGTTTAAAAAAACTGCCCTCAATGACAGTTGCGAAGCCATCTGGGAACGTGCATAGTTTGCTTGCAGTGCTGTAAGTTTAGCTCTGTGTTTTGTTGGTAGGGTAACATTTTGCAAGACAAAAACTATAAATAATTGAAGTATAAGACGTTGTGTACGCCCGATGTGTAAGGTTATCCTTTTGACGACAAGCTAATTAAAACAAGCCAACTTTTAACAATTAAACAGCAATCAATCCATCAATAGAAGTGCACAGCCTTACATGCAGGTGACTTGCAGTAAGGGCAATTAACGGCAGAGCCCAACACCCTTTGAACCGCTATACAACATCATTTCTACACCAGAAACACTGTCCTGGAATCAGTGCAATGTATGTCACAGAGGGGTCTTTAGAATGTAGGGTTAGTAGAATCAAGACTCTGAATTGCAGGTCATGCAGTATCCCAGTAACATAGCACTCAAAAGCCTGTGTAAGTTTTAATTCACAGTAGTTTTCCAGAGATATTTCTTCATATACTGATATCTCAATTATCCAGATTATGTGAGAATATTCCTTGTACACAGAACATACAATATCTTACAAGGACTGAATGTAACTAAACACTATTCTAGGCAGCTTCCTGCCACGACTCATCTCTACACTTGAGATGACAGCACCCTGTATAAAGAGGGTTTTTGGAGAGAGGGACTGGAGTCACTGAACTGGCTTTGTAAAAACCATGACATGACAGCTATCGGCATACCAAGACTAAGGAATCCAAGGAACTAAAATTATTACCCACATCTTGTCTCACCACTTCTAAACAAGCTCTGTCTAACCACATTTCAGATTTCAGACTCTCCCCCTCTCTCTCTCTCTCTGTCTCACTCTCTCTGTCTGTATCTCTCTGTTTGACTCTGTCTCTATCTGTAATCATCAGGTCAGTGTGGGTGGAGGTTTCAAAGCAAACATCAGTAAAGACTTTTCATAACTCTGAATCATCACTTAGATAGCTGTGACAATCTTCAGTGACACCTCCGTTTATCATCTGACACGGAAGGAAAAGGCCCCTCCAGTTCAAGCACGTGTCGTGTCTATCATAGCTCCAAAGCCAGCTTGATGACCATGCCATACACTCACTTCCTCAGTGAGTCAGAAGGTGCAAATCTCTCTGTAGATAGTAAGTGCTGAACATTATATCTAACAATTCACAAGAAATCTGGAATATGGTACTGCATTCCATAAATACAAAATTATAGTTTTACTTCCAAACGCTTCATTAGCCAGTGTAACTGTGGCAGGTGGGCAAATCTGTGGTATAGTGCTGTATAAATAGCTGTAAAAATGTCCAGAGTCCTGAGTTCCCTCCCTTCTAAAGAAGTGCAGAACACAGTCTGTCTGGACTGGGTATGCAAGCGAAGAGAGTCCTACTTCTGCTGTTCCAACTTTTGTCAGCCTTCTAACTTTAAGTGATCCAATTAGGAGTGAGAAAGTGGCTTTAAGTTTCACTGTCGCTGTTACCCAGAATATGCTCGGGAGTCCAAACCCCTATCCTGATGTCTTCGACAGGGGACTGCTAAATTAAGACTTCGAAATTTGCACTGTAGAAAAGTGGCAGCCAAAAAACTCAAATAGTCTCTGATTATTTTGGTCAGAATATAGGACTATATGGCTCTGAAGGCCCCTCAGCTCGGAGCGCTGTACGAGTATAAAGAGGGCGATATGAAATGGCACACAGTATCAGCATCATTAGAACGACTCATCTCATCTGGGTTTGCAATGTCAGCATTCAAAGTGGGTTAGACGTGTAGGTGGAGTTTTGTGCCATTTTACATGATCAGCATTCTGCTTATAAAGCGACGTGTTTGTGAACCCCATTATTCTGCCACCAGTCTGTCTGTAGACAGGGAGAGATAGGGAGAGAACGCCTGTTGTTGAGATAATGCTAAATTCAGCTGTTAACAGAAGGTTTAAAGTTTGACATTATTGCAAACCTGTTTTGTTGTTTTATTTGTGGACCCATTTCATGCATCCACGGCTAAGCCTCCAAACATTCATGTCCCGGGCCAATGCTGACCTTTAGTGACAATTAGGAAAGCGTGTAAGAATGAGATTGAGAAACGGCGTCCATTGGCAGCCAGGGCATAAATGTCTTCCCTGTACAATATAAACACACCAGTGGTCTTTCACCTTCAGCCCTGTGCAGTCTTTTGTGACTGTAGATTGTAAATTATTTGTACTGACATGAAGGTGTTGCAGTGCATGCACAATGGAAGGCACTCTGGCGTGGATAGTGTATGTGTTTTGTAGCCTCCTGGATGGAAACACACCGATTTTCCTCAAAGATTACAGCAGCAGTACACGCTAGAGGAACCAAGTTATCACCAAAAAAGTTTTAAAATAAACTGGAAAATAAAAAAAAAATGTTAAAAAAAAAACATTTCAGAAGATTTTATGACCAATCTATTCTGCTCTGGCTGCAAAATGTGTCCTGCCCCTTTGACCTTGTTGTTGTTTCTTGTTGTTTAGTGAGTGTGGAATCCACCTGATCAGCACTGATAATCCCAACTCTCTCTCTCTCTCTCTCTCTCTCTCTCTCTCTTATTGTTTGTGTGTGTGTGTGTGGTGTGTGTGTGTGTGTGTTTGTGTGTGTGTGTGTGTGTACGCTACAGTTGTATTAATGGACCAAATCAGGCAGGGGGATTTCGCTACCCTTCCCCCCCCCCCCCCCCCCCTACCCTGACAGAAGTTGGAAGTATATCTCCAACAAAACCCCCAACATCCCATCAGTCTCCTGGCCAATCTCCCATCGTCCCACAGCACCCTGCTTGAGGAGCAGAGTCGCAGCAATGCACTGCTGGAGATAAGAGTCTGCTGTACCAGCTAGCACATCTCAGGGCAATTTCAGCACATTTCTCATGGTTCTACTTCATATTGGCATTTTGTAGGCAAGGCCCGTGTGGTAATTGCATTGCGCTGAAGCAAGGAAAAAAGTGTGTTTGTGTGCGTGTGCATGTGTGTGTGTGTGTGTGTGTGTGTGTCTGAGACAGAGAGAGAAAGAGAGAGAGAGAGAGAGAGAGAGAGAGAGAGAGAGAGAGAGAGAGAGAGAGAGAGAGAGATATCACTGTCTGAATGTAAGCACTGTGAGTGTGCTGGCCTTGGGCATAATTAAGTGTGTAATAGGGCTGTGTCTCTTGCAGTGCATAAGTCATTTGAAAGCATTCACACATTGCTTGGTGGTGAAACTTTCCATGTTTTATCTCGCCATCAATTTGTTATCCTTTTGTCTCTTCACATTTGTTGTAGTGTCTTTAGCCCCTGGCTCCAGAAACACACCCCTGCACAGAAACACACACACACACGCACACACACACACACACACACGCACACGCACGCACGCACACACACACACACGCACACACACACAGAGACACACAGAGACACACACACAGACACACACACACACATACGCACACACGCACGCACACACACACACACGCACACACACACACACAGAGACACACAGAGACACACACACACACACACACACACATACGCACACACACACACACACACACACACATACCATGGTGACTGCCAACAGAGAGCTTTATAAGAGGAAAAAAATAAAGGTTCCCAGCGGAGCAAACCATTGAAAATGACACAAAGGTAAACAAAAGGAAGTTCAGGTTGGTTTTGTTTAGCTACATCCATATTTGATTCTATTCCCTCAGGTAGCCTCCACTCATTTTATGCTGTGAGTTCAAATCACAACTGAACATGGCAGAAAGATGTTGCCTTCCTACCATTGCATTTCACAGGATACTTCTATGCACTCCGGTGTGTTCCGGTTAAATGTGCTGCTTTTACTTAGAGTAGCAAAAATTACTTTTACAAGAATAAAATATAGCCATGTTTGCCTTGTATGATACTATATGTGTCATATATAATACATTCTATGGTATAATAAAGTCTTTCTGAAACATTAAAAGATTACAATTCTTTATGAGAGGTCAGTGTGGTTTATGAAAGTTTTCCTTCAAGTTGTTATAGTGATAATCAGTCATTGGGCTACTTTGGGCATAGCATCTAAAGAGGACCCATCAAGTAGACCCCAAGGATCCGTCTGAAATAACACCAATATTGGGATTTCAATATTCAGTCTCTGCCAAATGAGTGAAAAAAGAGCCCATTTTGAAGTGATTTGTGGAGCTGCTTTCATGGAGGTGTTCTTTCGGATCTATAGAGAGACCCCGGCGGGGCCACAGACTCCCGGGCCCCGGATTAATCAAACGTCTCCAAAGGAGCCGGCACGGATGAGAAACAAGCGCCACCGGGCTGATTCGAGTCGGCAAATGCTCGTCGGAGTCCCGCCGAATGCAGACGACGCATTGATTTCAGGACACGGCGAAGGCGCCGATTGAGAAAAGAAGCAAATGAATACCTTGTTACAAGGTCCTGCGAGAGAGGCTTAGGGGAGGCGCATATCTCTAAATCAGGCGGCAGAGTCGGTTCGAGGTGCACAGGCCAGGGTAGGCAGCCCACTTGCTTGGATTAACAGCTGACGCTCGGCTGACTCATCTCCATCAACCACAGTCATTTTTATGCACGGGGTTGTTCAAAGTAGGCCTTTAGCTATAGCTATTATTCTTCCGTCTCCTGAGCCGTCACTTCCTGGTACCCACCACCTCCTCAGCTCCGCCTTCTTATTGTTCAGTAAACACATTCTCGCATTGTGGACCACCTCACATAATTTGACTATAATGCCATACTTGTATAATTCCATGTGTTACATTTGTATGAATTTGCATTGTGTTAGATCTGGTCGGCTTTTGTCTGCATCGGATGATCTTTCGTGGCAGTGACTTGCATATGCATATAACAAGGGCTTTAATTTGTGCTCTTGTTTGCATGTAAACAATTTAGCTGAACACGCTACTGTATAAATGTAAACATCATTAGTGATACTGGCTTCAGTCCACTGAGGAGGATTGAGAATTGCTTACCCATGCATACCGATACAGTGCACAGGAGCTCCCTGGAACAGAACCACTCTGCCAACTGTATTGTCCTAATGCGTGATCGAAATAAAAGACAAGGTGACCTCACCGGAAAAGATTTTGTAAAACTTACTCAGCAGTAAGGAGGAGCTTTAAATGAGCAGACAGAGTTTCTGGGAATTAAGTGTTTGGGGGTTGGTAGTCATTTATTTCTTGCATTTACAAGCATAACGTTTGATACCCAACCCCCCCAAATGTCTTTCCTGGTGGCGTATTTGTACTATCCATATCCAAGTCCATATCCATCTGATTATTCTGACAAAGATTCTAGTGAGGCGAGTCAAACCACAAGTCACCATATCAGAGATGGGCACCAACTCCCAGCCCATCAGCAGACGGTCCATATGATTCTAGTTAATGTTAATGGCGCTAGCAAAGTCACAGCACAGTCAATCCACAGTCAACCCACTCCGCATCCACAGAGAGCATAGAGCTTCTTGTGACATCTGCAATCCTTTTACGGTAGTTTACAGCTAACTGACCAAGGGGTTTCATGCCCTAGTGAGGGCTTCTGAGAGAGCTACATAATCATCGTTAATATTGTGAATATTACAGTAAATGAACACTGAATACCGGGGTGCTTTTCTGGCCCAGTTATCTCAGTTTGGCTTAGATATTTAACCTCCACACAGAATAGGGATAGAGGCAGAGGACATAGCTGCCCCCGCCGCCCCCCGAACACACACACACACACACACACACACACACACACTAGACTGGAAAATCTCCACTAGAATGACTTATTACTGTGCCAAACAGTAAGATGCAAAGGCAAAGATGCAAACTCATCTTCTTGGCTTTTCAAGAGCCAGGAGAGGGAGCCAGGAACAGACTACACAATCCTCAAAGTCAATCACCTGGAAACACAACGTGAGAACAATACATCAGTGACAGGAACAAGCAGGTCTAGGTTCCCTTCCAGAGAACATGAAGAAAAAGCAAAAGGTAAGAGTTCTCTACGAAGTACAACTTTTTCATGAGGGGCAAAACTTTGAAAATCCTCTTCCTTCTCTCTTTTCCTCTCTCTCCGTAGTTGTTTTCTTCTTTCTTCTGCTACTTTCATCTGCACTCTTTCCTTTCCCCAACTACTCTTATCTCAATCCTCACAATGTCTGTCAGCTCCGCTCGGAATTCTAAGAGGGCGCGGCGTGAGAGGCCAACCGAATTTATGGGCCCTTTTTTTCTCCCTTTCTTCCCCGCACAGATGAATTGACTGTTCCAGAAAGTTCCCACCTAGCACCTCGGGTCTCTCCTGAATTGCAATTTCATTTGTCATTCACCTCCCCCTTTCAACCTCCTTCTCCCTATCCATTTTTCTTCCATTTTCTCTCTCCACCATGCTTCCTTGTCCCTGTCTCTCTTCATTTTTTTTTTTGCCTACCCTCCCGCTCCACCCTCCACCCCGCCTGAAGCACCTGACCTTGTGAAGAATGACTGGGTCAGAAACTTGGTCAGAATTGAAGGGTGGTGGTGGTGTTGGAGAAAGGGGGGAGGGTGGGAGGAGGGGGGTGGTAAAGAGGTTTCAACAAAAAAAAAAAGTTTGCTATTAGAGGGAGTTCCTGGTGAGGTAATGAAAAGAAATGATCTTAAACGGCCTTGCACGGGCACTTGGCCTTGTGACCCCCTCCTTCCCTCTCGCTCTGTCCTTGCTCGGGGGTGACGCGTGCACGTCTTCTGCTCCCAGCGCTTTTTCCCATTAGCTTTTCTTTATTGAGGCCATTTCCTTTTGAAGCGTTTCTTTTATTTTTTTTATTTTTTTATGATGTGACCCATATGCATATGCTTTCCATGTTAAAGAGGCCTGAACTTCAGCACAATGGCCTTCTTGGCCTCTGGTGTGTGTATGAGTGTGTGTGTGTGTGTGTGTGTGTGTGTGTGTGTGTGTGTGTGTGTGTGTGTGTGTGTGTGTGTGTGTGTGTGTGTGTGTGTGTGTGTGTGTGGGTGTGTCATACCACAACTGAATGCTTTAATTCTCCTCTGCTTGGCATTCCAGTTCATTTACATTGCAGAAGGAAATACGTTTCACTCTTGTATGGGCTAATTTATGTTTCCCGATATGGCAACCCGGGAGCCAGCGCCTAGATGCAGCCGAGTAAAAATAGTGCCAAACGATTGTCTGCAAGGGTTTGTGGCTTTGGCACTCCTGCTCGATTTGTCTTTCTGTCGTTCCTCGCCCTCTCCCTCTCTTTCTCTCTGTCGCCCCACCCTTCCCCTGAAGATGCTTCAGTGATAGCCCTGTGTCGCCTGTGGTTTCCGATAGGTTGTCTCTATACTCTGTCTCCGTTATGGGGAATTCAGAGGTCAAGGAGTCGTGTGGTGAAAATAGGCATGCTTTCCGGAGTTTTGCCACGGAAGGGATCCTGGGATCAGGAGTGTGTCAGAGCTAGATTTTGTTCCCTTGTTTACATTCACAGGAAATCAATTTTTTTCCCATGTCATGTGTAAATGTCTCTCTCTCACTCTCGATCTCTGTCTGTCTCTTTCTCTGTATGTCTCTCTCTCTCTCTCTGTGTGTGTGTGTGTGTGCGTGTGTGTGTGTGTGTGTGTGTGTGTGTGTGTGTGTGTGTGTGTGTGTGTGTGTGTGTGTGTGTGTGTGTGTGTGAGAGCCCCTGGGAACTTGAATGTGTGTCAGAGACAGAATATCCAGGGGAGTCGTGTGCTTCACACAGGCCGGTAAAGATGTGCTTCATTTCCATATCATCCCCATTTTGCTTCTTATTTTTAAACACCTCATTCTCTCTACTGTTGTGAGCGTGTGTGTGTGTGTGTGTGTGTGTGTGTGTGTGTGTGTGTCTGTGTGTGTGTGTGTGTGTGTGTGTGTGTGTGTGTGTGTGTGTGTGTGTGTGTGTGTCTGGTGTCCATGTGGAGATTCTCAGTATGTGGTGATATTGAAGGGATTTTGAAATAAAAATAAATCGTTTTCCAGTTTCCCAGAGTGAATCCCTAGAACTGGTGATCAAACATTGGAAGATAAAGCACATGCGTTGGTTTATCAGACTACCTTTTCACAGATACCGTCCACAGAATGAAGGAAAAGGCCAAATACTAGAATGCTAATTAAACCAAGTATGCCCGGAATGAAGTCTGCCATCATGATTTAGATCCTGAGAAATATTCATCTAAATACACCAACCACAAAATGAGCAGTGTTGTGCTAGTGTCGTGAAACGCCCCCCCACACACACCCTGTCTTTTTCTCTCTAGGGCACATGTGCGCGCGATGCCACACACACACACACACACACACACACACACACACACACACACACACACACACATGTAGAGTGGTAAAGGACTGTAGATTCAGACTTAATTGGTTCTTGGGGCAGCTGACTCTATAGATCACAGATGGAGACAGTGATGTAGGTGTACTTGAACAGCAGTGAACACACACACACACAAATGGAGACGTGTCAAAGTGGGATTGAGCAGATGGAGAGAGAGAAAGAAAGTGAGAGAAAAGAAAACTTGGAGAGCGAAGGAACAGAATGAAGACATGGGATATGAGGGAGCAGTTATCGGGGAGAGGAGAGAGGAGGGAGGAGAGAGGAGTAGACTATGGCCCATGTCATCCAACGTGTCTGACAGGAAAGAATAAAGATGAAAAAAGTGGGGGAAAGGAAGGTGAGGAGAGGTAGGTACGTCTCATCCTGGAGTAACTGGAGCATGTGGATTTCTGCCCTCACAATGATGAGTGACTGGCCCGAACACAGGCAAGGTCTTAAGAAGAGGGAGAAAGAGAGAGAGAAAGAGAGAGAGGAATGGAGAGAGAGCGAGCAGGAGGGAGGGAGAAGTGGGTTGGCTGAGGGCCCAGAGAAGGAGAGAGATGGCAGGAGAGACAAAAGGAGGGGGAGTGGAGTGATGCTGAGATGAGGAGCTGGAGATGAGCCAGTCATGTGGCAATTGCACCCTGACATGGACTGAGAGTCTGACAGAGTCTGTGGAGAGACTGTGTGTGAGAGAGAGAGAGAGAGAGGGAGGGAAAGAGAGAGAGAGCTGGGAAGAGACAGAGACAGAGAGGGTGGGATGGAGAGCAGAACAGAGTGAAGAGGGGAAATGGGCAAAGGAGTGAAAGAGAGAAAGAGCAGGCGAGAGAGGGAGAACAACAAAACGAGTCAAGTGCTCTTTCTCTGCCTGTGAATGCCTTTTTCTCTGGGCTGTCCAGTGCTAATCTTGCCGAGCAGACCTGCAGTGGGTCATTCTGTGTTTCCTCTGGCTTTTTAAAATGCCACAGTGAGTCTGTGTGGCCCAGACACTGGGGATTAATAACCATCAGGGAGGACGCTGGCAGGGGGGTAGCACACACAGGCCACCGCCATCCACTCACAAGCAACCAGATCAACACACACCGCAGAAAAGATGAGAGGAAAAACATACAGGCGGAGAGGACCATGATGAGAATACTACAAATGGATTGATAGTGAGACTCTCTTGTCATATTTTGCGGTGCTATTTCTTGGTCGCATTTTGTCCTTATGTGTTAAAGAGATACTCTCAAGAATCCCACAGTTCATCATAACCTCACAGGGTTAGTCATACATACTGTATGCTTTTAAAATAGAAGCAGAGAAACAGCCTGGACAAAAGCACTCGTGTCTCATATCCACATCTTCCTACGTGATGGGAATCCTCAGTGACACTTATTAGGCTACTATGGATACCATTCAGCACACAAATGCTCTTGATGTCCATTATTTATGTCACAGTCGGGGAGGGAAAGCGTATGAAACAAAGGGCATCATTGACATCACCATTGCTTCGTTTACTTCCTCTCCCGTTTTTGACATGGGGGTTGCTGGAAATGGGAATGTTCATTCTACGGCTTCCAAAAAAATAAACACAAGATGCAAGGGAGCAACTGTATCCTCTCCAGGTTTTGTTGTATGTGCATTTTTGTCTGTGTGTGTGTGTGTGTGTGTGTGTGTGTGTGTGTGTGTGTGTGTGTGTGTGTGTGTGTGTGTGTGTGTGTGTGTGTGTGTTTCCCCCCTTTGGAACAAAATCAAAACATTCTGTGCTCATTCAGTGACCCTTTCCACACTTGGGAGAGATGCTGGCACCCCATGTTGACACCCCCCCCTCCCCCTCACTCTTCCTCTTTCTCTCTCTCTCTCTCTCTCTCTCTCTCTCTCTCTCTCTCTCTGACAGACATGTCATGAACTGTGGAGCTGTACTTTGTGTAGCACAGACATCAGGGAGGGGTAGTGGGGCAGAGTGTTTGTGTGTGTGTGTGTGTGGGGGGGGGGGGGGGGGGGGGGCTTTTAAAATGGGCATTTTGGCCGGGCAGAAGAGAAGCGAAGCGAAGCGTCTCTGTTCCCCCAGTCAGTCTCCTGTGAGTGCTGGCATCAAAGGTGGCTCCCCTGAGGCACACACAGACTAATGATCACATGACACGCCACGAGGGGGGGGGCGCGGGAACGATAACCTCCCTGGCGCTACCCCCTCTTTTTTCTTTTTCTCACATTCTCTCTCTCACCCTCTCTCTCTCCCCCTCTCTTGTTCTTTCTCTCCCAGGTATCTAGGTCAAAGGAAATGTATTCCGCTTCAGCACCTCCTCCTACCTGAGATGCCGGTTACATTCAACAGTCCTCTAATCTATATTGCAGCAGTGGCAAGACTGCGTCATCCAACCTCAATGCACTATGACCTCTTTATTCATCTGTAAAGAAAACGTAGCTGATGAAAACCCATTTTAATTAATAGCATTTTACACTAGCCGCGAGATTCTTTAACCAACTTTGAGGTTGTTGTCTGTAACTGTTGAAAACTGGCTTTCTCGCCCTAGTGGAGTCGAGTGGCTTTGCAACAGTGACTAAACTGCCTCGCCAGAAGTAATGTAATCAGCGGCTAATCTCTTCTAATGTGTGTTAGTGGCTCACTCAGAGAAAGGAACTTAACTTTTTGGATCGGGGGCCGGCGCTGTTAAAAAACACGTCTGGGGCCCAGAGCACAGTTTGCTAATGTGAGCACATTTCCATTCATCATCCATAAACAGTCTTTTATTTATTTACACCGGGGCTCGCGTTGCCTTCGGCTTGCATTTAATGTGCAATAAATATAGTCCATTTTATTTAGCAATACAGTTACTACAGTCACACCCGCTGGTGTGTTTAGACATACTTAATCACGTTTATTAGGAATATGCTCATAATAATATCCTTGAACATACAAGCTAACCTTAATTACATTCCAATTTCAGTCTCAAACTGAGAAAGTCAGAGCAGTTATAATATTTCCTCGAAAAAAAAAAAAAAAAACTCACAGAATTCAGGAAATATTTGTGTGTGTGTTCCCAGATAGAAGGGGACTCCTGACCGGTTCTGGCCCTGGTCTGGCCCTGGTCTGGCCCTGGTCTGGCCCTGGTCTGGCCCAGAAGAGAGTCTGAACGGAGCTGAATCCCTCCTGGATCACTCCTGGACTCAGCTGCTGCTGTGTGAATCAGCCATCCGTGGTTCCTGACACACAGGTTGCCTTGACAGTGACACGTTAAGGAAATGACACGGGGGTGAGTCAAGAAACAGTAAGGGTTACACCCCTGACAGCTTCGCCATCGCAGCAACCAAGTAACAAGAGAGTGTTAATCATGATAACAGATGTCATATAAGTGGCCCTGACAGGTTCCATCTTCATCACATTGAGAACGGTCTAAATCCCTTATGAAGTGTACTCTGGCTGTAGTCGTGGCAACGATTATGTTATAGAAGGATATCATAGCTGATGTCTCTTGAAAAGCACAAATATTTGATCGCCAGTGATAAACTGGCCCACAGTGGTTTAACCGATGGTTATGGAAAAAAAGAAATAAAAATACAGCAAATACTTGTCGTACTAAACTAAACTAAACTACTCCACTAAAAGTGCTCTACTTGGTGGGATGGTGCAAAATCCTTCTGACATAAACATGGAATTCACTTTATGAGACAACATAAACGGAATGTGCTCTGTGAGTGTGTGAATGTGTGTGTGTGTGTGTGTGTGTGTGTGTGTGTGTGTGTGTGTGTGTGTGTGTGTGTGTGTGTGTGTGTGTGTGTGTGTGCGTTCATGCTGAGGTAGTGATCATGAAACTGAGACAGGGCTGAACATCGCGCCAGCAAAACGATGTCCCAGAAATCCTTACAGCTCCCTTGAAGTGCAAATGTCTCTCTGCTCGAAGCTTCCTCTTGTCTAATCAGGCTAAACAACGTTTGTGTGTGTGTGTGTGTGTGTGTGTGTGTGTGTGTGTGTGTTGTGTGTGTGTGTGTGCGTGTGTGAGCATGTGTGTGCGTGTGTACAAGAGTTTGTGTAAATGTATGTTAAGGCCCCGTCACACCATGACGTTCTTGTCAACGTTCTATGAAGTTAGAGGAAACGTTGGTAATCGTCCATGGTCGCTGGTATAGCACCAGAAGAGCGTTGTGTGAAAGCTGGTGAACGCTGTAAACGTCAGTAATCGCCGGTGATCGGCGGAGAACGCTGGTCCGAAAATACATTTTTGAACATGCACATAAGTTCTCATGGAGACCAGCGTTCTTCAACGTTTAATTTAAACGCTGGAGAACTTTCGTGGAACGTTTTATTAACTTTGCACGCGTTTGGCTATCATAGTCAGTCCTTGGGTAGGCTAGACTGAGTACAGTTGATGCACCCGAAATAACTTATGTGCGCAGCAATCCTGAGACGTGATTTTTAGTTTGGACATGCCTACTAACGTCCTCTTTGATTCCGGGAAATTTGAGCACCTAACCCATCTCTCATACAAAGATGTCGGCGAAAGTTTTTTCACCAAGGGAAGATCTTGATTTTATCATG
>NC_045168.1:21156935-21159435 GCF_900700415.2 Clupea harengus
CTCTTCCTCCTCCTCCTCTTCTTCCTTCTCTCTTCCTCGATGCCTGAAACTGTGTTTAGCACCATAACTGTTTCTCCTCTATTTTTTTTGGCCCTCCCTCCCTCCCTCCCTCTCCTCTCTGTCTCTTCCTCTCTCTCGCTCTCTTTTGTCCCCCCCCCCCCCCCCCCCCCCCCCTCTGTACTTTTTAAAGCTCCTGCTCTGTTAATTAGGTCTCATAGCAAGAGGGCAGGTTGGGTCATTCACCTAATTAAAGTCTCTCCAATCCAGTGAGGCAGCAAACAGTGTCTCTGTCTCTTTCAAACACACACTGCTCTCTCTCTCTCTCTCTGTGCGTGTGTGTGTGTGTGTGTGTGTGTGTGTGTGTGTGTGTTTGAGTTTTCCCTCATGTTTTCTTCCTGTGACGATATTAAAGAGAGAGTATTAAAAATGGGATTTCAAAGTCTGTGACAAACACCTGAGAGGATTTCCCCTCTCCCCTCCCCTCTCCACACTCCTCGGCTTACAATCTGCAGCACCAGATTGCGTGTGTGTGTGTGTGTGTGTGTGTGTGTGTGTGTGTGTGTGTGTGTGTGTGAGTGTGTGTGTGTATGCTTGTGTGTGTTTGTCTGTGATTTTGGGGTGTGTAGTGGGGTTTGCAAGAGTTCCTGTGAATGGCTTGCATGCTTGTGTGTGGACAACTGTGCAAGTCAGTGGATGTGTGTGTGTGTGTGTGTGTGTGTGTGTGTGTGTGTGTGTGTGTGTGTGTGTGTGTGTGTGTCTGTGGGAACCGTACCTTTGGCATGAAACATCTCTCCTCCGCGGGGGTTTAATTGGGATTTTTAATGTGGGGGGGGGCTCTGCCATTTCCGGGTTGCCATGGCAGCATATGCATGTGCGCATCAGCAACAAATAACAACAAAGCTTGCATTACCTAGCCGTGGTGATTTGTGTTGCTCTGATATTCTGCTCAAACCATGCTAGCTAGCTTTACAGTTTAACTTGACTTTTAGGCTGCCAGCTATCATCATCAAAGTTAGCTTGTGAAGATTTGAGGCAACCAGTCGCTTGCATTAAAGTTAAGTAGCATTTAGTAAAAATCGCCACATACGTTGTTTAAGCAGAACATCAAAACAATTTACAAACAAAATGAAATCTCCATATTAGTTTCTGACCTATTTCACTCCCTACCTTGCCGTAGGCCAACATTCATCTCTCTGTCAGCTGCACGTCTGACTGACAAATAAGGGGGATGATCTGCAAGGTGGCTTTTGGGATAACCCATTGACAGTAGACTGTGAAAGGAAACCTGGTGACATTTCTGATGTTTGCTAGTTGCATTTCATACTCTACAGCCACAGACTACAGCTGTCATTAATCTATTTAGACTCAATGATCAGTCAACACGTGTTTTAGTCATTGGTTGAACTATTAAGGCCGCGTGTAAGTGTAAAAATATATAGGCCTATATGGTGAGGCTGATGACATTGAAGAGCACAGCCTATTTGCCAGGGCTGAGCCAATTTAACACCTGCTCCTCTGTCAAGGGAAAGAATTTAGGTGTTGGCAAGGTACAGAATCAAAGCTCTGGAAAAGTGTGAAAAGTGAATTTGGGTCGAGAGAGAGAGGAAGAATGGACAGAAGAGAAAAATGGAAATGAGATCAAAAAGAAAGGATGAAATCCTTTTGAGGAGGTGCATTTATTTTTGTGCGCACGGGCGTATATGCATGGGCGCTTTTGCTTGAGTGTCTGTCTGTCTGTGTGTGTGTGTGAGTCCATGTGTGTGTGTGCGTGTGTGTGTGTGTGGGTAAAAGCTTGCAGCAGTGTCACATCACAGCGTGCTCTTAATGGGAACATGGCTTAAGCTGCCCTTACATCTCTCGTCTCACTTGAGGTTGTCACTCTGTAATCCCTCAGCAAAGCGCAATGCAGCTGGATTAATGCCAAAAAAAAAAAAACTCCGATCCACAAAATTATTACGAGGAGCGCTTCCACTAATGGGAGCCAAATTATGCACTATGAAGCAGAGGCCATCTTCTCTATCCTCCTCGTCTTCCTCCTCCCTCTTCATCTCCTTTAAACTCTGCTCGTTTCTCTCTCTCTCTCTCTCTCTCTCTCTCTCTTTTGTTTCATTTCTGTCATTCCTCCTCTACCAACTGGCCCGGCCTGTGAAAAGAGAGGGCGGGGGAGATTAGCATGTCAGGGCCTCGACACAGAGGAGGGGCTGGAGGAAGTTGGACGATGATCGCGCTGCTGTACGGTGGGATTTGGAAAAGAAGAAGAGAGAGGAGAGGGGGTAGGCTTCTGTGTGTGTGTGTGTTGGGGGGCGGCAGGTTGTCCGATACGAGGAGAGAGGAGGAACTAATCCCCACTCTCTCTCCCCCCTGTCAATGAGGAGAAGAAGAGGGGCAAAAGACAAAGAGCGCTTTGCCCTGGTGGCACACACGTCTAACCAGAGAGAAGACACGGGAGGGAGGATTGGAGAGGACAGCGAGGGAATGGAGGAGGAGCAGAGAGAGAGGG
>NC_045168.1:21166935-21176935 GCF_900700415.2 Clupea harengus
TCAGCACACAGTGACATGTGCAGGAGTTCTCTGCCTCCAAATATAGTGTTTCCCTCGTTTTTCTGAATCTGCAGATTTTCTATCCCTCTCTGCCCCTCTTGCTTTCCTGCTGGCGTCACACACGCACACACACGCGCACACACACGCACACACACACGCACACACGCGCGCCCACACACACACACACACACACACACACACACACACACACACACACACACACACACACACACACACACACACACACACACACACACAAAAACTGCAATATCAGTTTCATACACGCGCAAACACACACACACACAAAGTGTACACAGTTCACACACACACACATATATCCATCACGGATTAACTCACATTCGTGTTCACACACACACACACACATATACCACAAACTACATCATCTCATATTCACAGACAGACACACAAACACACTTTCTTAGCTGCATCACAGATTTCGCTCTCTCTGACACACTCACACACACACACACACACACACCGCTGTTTCAGAGGGACTGGTTGTTTGCTCGTCTAACCGAACGGTGTCGGGATTAACCCCCTGACAGCAGAGCAGCCACTGCGCTGAGCCATGCTCTCTCTCTCCTTCTCTCTCTCCTTCCCTCTCTCTATCTCTCTCTTTCTCCTGCTGCCGTCGTTACAGGTCAGGCCTCCTGCTGGCTGGATCATTGTACACTCCAACCCAATCGATCCCTCCGGCTCACGAAAAATGCTGAGCCAGTTCACGCGCCCCTGGCTTTTAGTGTTCCCCGAGCCTCCTCCCCTTGGTTAATGGCGTTTCATTTCAATTAGCCTCCCTGTTCCCTGTTCACCTTAAATAGCAACAAATCGCACCCCCACCCCCTCCCCCATCCGCTGTCCGTAAAGGGATCAATTATGAGGCCTCTAAAGCATCACCCTGTTTAGACCGCTATTTTATTTATTTATTTACTTCAGCAGAGGGAAATTGACGGCACCCGTGTCAAAGGACTCATGGCGAGGCATCTTGGGAATAAATTGGCCACATGATGGTCATTCAAAAGAAATGTGTGGAGATTTATGCCAGTCAAGTCCAATAAAATGTCCCGGTCACATGGTTTTTATGGAAGCCCACCAGTGTTTTGACTTTGGAGTGAAATTGGCGACATGTGCTGTGGAAATAAAGGCCGGTTTGATTCAGCTCTCTTTGTTCTGTGGCCAGTGTGACCGTTTTGTTGCTTGCTGTAAGATGCATAGTTCCCCAGTGTGGATGGTTCTTACACACACACACCCCCCCCACCCCACAAAACCTCCACGTCCAATTCACGCTCTCAATATGCCTGTTCTGTAAAACATGACTAAACTGCCTCGTCAGCTGGGGATCCAGACATTATGACAATGAGTGGACATGGAGGCTTTTGTGACCATCTGGAATAAGATGATTGTGTGCATACATTCCTGGGGATGAAAAAAGCATGTCCTTCTGTTGGGAAATGGACTGCGGATGTGGATGTTGATGATGTCGCTTCACGGGTCTTCTCCTGAAGGCCTGTGAGGAGAGGACCGTTTGTGACTGAATCTGTGAGGCAGCCGAGCCCAAACCCCAGTAGAGGTAAAGCCAGGACTCACCCAGGCCCTCCGGCTCACTAATCAGAAGTGTTGGCCGGCAGCCTGTGCTAAAGGCCTGGGGTTTTGGCCAACAGCTATGATGTTTTTCAATGGGAACATTTATTATCCGCACACTGAACTTCCCCTCTTACATTTGTTGCCTAACGTTAGACTACACCTGCCTAGCCTACATGATGTTAACCTTAACTCGTGCAGAGGGCTTCACATAGCAGCTACTTGTCAATGGTCAAGTGCAACTATGGCTAAAAAGCTATCATTGACCCAATTTCTTAAAAAAAAAAAAACATGTCTGTAGGACTGAAGAGAAATAGAAAGAGAACTAACAAACACTTTGGATGACAATGTCATAATCAACCACTTCAACGATTCCACCTTGTGTAGGACCGATTAGGTAAGCTAATGCAGTTTCCTTCTTTAGTCCGGTCCACCGTGGCATGGTTATGATTGCAGCTTCCGTGAACAAGGGAGTTCTGAATTGTGACATTCTGTATTGGTTATTTAATTTGTGGTTGGAAGCCTGTCAGTGCACTAACAAGGGTTATGCAGCATTTGTTATCACCTTGAGCCCTGTTATGTTCCACGGCTAGCTAGCCAATCATCTGGAGAAGAACTATTGTGGTCTCTATTAGTAGGTAATGTAGTTTGGTGACACTTTTTACCAACTCAACAATTGCATAAGCAGCTGTATAATAAACGGAACTTTATTATGATGTTTTGTAACTTCGTACCTCTGCATAACTATAGTAAATTGTATAGTATGAATGTGTGGGCTCCCTCTAGTGTTGCTTTTTAGGTAGGACACAGCAACAATATTATTGTTGCAGACCGGTCACCACATTGTTAATGTCAAAGCCTGTTGAAGAAAACATGCAGTGATGAGCTTCACTCAGGCCTACCCAGATTTTCCCAGGCCTACCTATCAGCCACTTTCTATATATAAATATGCATCTTATATTTAATTTAATAGTCATCCATTTAAGAGGTAAAACATGCTGTATGTATCGGCCATAGGTTTCATTGAATTTTGACTTAACGTCCACTAACACCCTACCAAGTATTTTCTGGTAGGGTGTTAGTGGACTCTGCAGCACGCCCAGAAAACAAAACAAACATACTCCAAAAACAAACAGTGCTATCTGGGATTACTTTACGACTGTTAACTAAGTCCAACTAAAGTCATCTGCAAATTGTGCAAGGCCACAATAAGCAGTGGCAGGGATTTGAAACATGTATCAACACAGTTTATAAAACTTAAAAAGTAAAAGAGAGAGAGACATGTACATAATGAGAATGTGGAAGGATATTTCATAATTAATTATATGCCAATATTAAATCCAATTTGATGTTTTGAAGGCACAGCAATTTCATTGTCATTAATATTAGGTTAGAAAATGGTCAGATTTAAGTGACTTTCAGTATAAGCCACGCCCTCTTCCTGTGATCCGTCAAATACTGGGACAGTGGATTTAGTTGGTTGAACAGATACAGATTACAAATAATGACGGCTCTGTGCACCTCTAGTAGTCTACCTAGTAGTCAATACTCAAAACACCCTTAGCACCTCAACACTCAACACCAATATACCATACACAACAACACAACATGTGAAACAAACTCTCTGCTCAATTACTGGATGTTCAAATTCACCAGCTACGTATATGACCTACCTGCTGCTGTGAGGGCTAAAATGTACTGACAGCACAGTACACATGCAATAACTCATTCAAAGCGAGCCATTTGTTTACAATAGGTATAATAACAATTATTTTGCTAAAAGAAGGACATGGATCCACTTCCACTTTCATGTATGGCAAATAAGAAAATGAACTTCATCATGATCTGAAACGTGTTCTTCAAATTATGAAAAGCTTTTCATCTACATGCAATTGTTCATTCTGATGATTTAATAACCCTGGATTTTTACAGAGAAATAATTCATATTTTAATAAAGTGAGCTGTTTGCCCTGAAAAACTTTGACCTGAACATGATGTGAGGTAACCTTTAGTTCATTTCTATTTATCTGTCTTGGTGGGTCCGTGCCTATTTGAAATATGCGCTTCTTGGAATCAGAGCATGGCAAATCTGAGAGAAACGACACCATATTGTACAGTATGTCCCCGCTCCCACCACACCACACCGGACCTCTGAACCTCCTGTCCCACTTCGTTTACGTGCGCGCCGAGGCACTGGCTGCAACTCTCTCCTCTCTCCCGGGGACTGTCAAGCAGCCAATCAGAGGCGAGTCCCCTCCTGACACCCAGCGCCAGGGCTGATGCAGCCTGAGAGAGACGCAGCTCACACACGGACCCTAAGCGACCGCGGACTGCAGCAGTTCTGGACGGATACACCCCTGCTTGACCTCACACAGGGAAACCGCTCCAAGGGATTTGCTTCTGAACAAAACAACACAGCAGGGTGAGAGAGGTGCTAGATTTATCCTCATTTACAGATTTTTGCGTGTTTTTATCGGTTGACGGTAACGCTGTAATGGTGATCTCTCTCTATCAAGCTGTCTGTTGGTGTCTTAGTGTAGCGCAGAGGTTACCAAAGAAGACATTGGTTATTTACATGTACCAACTGCGTCATTTTTGTGAAGTAAACAGGGTAAACAGAGGTACTGTGAGACATTGTTTGTTTGTCCTATAAGATCAGCCTGATGCGGCAAGTAGCTCAAGTTCGCCAAAGTTTACTGAACTGTGTGTTCAGTTGTCACATCCGAGGCAATGTCATATTTGCACCCCGGCTCTCTTACTCTGTTATGGATGCGAGATGCTGAATAGGCAAAACGTGCGGACACACATCATGCTTCCGAATAACCGATATACAGTGTGTCGGCTCAGTGGGAAACTGCAATACCGCATTAAGGTGTTCATCTGCTTGTCCAGGTGCATTACGCTGCAAGAAGGTATTGACTTTAAACCAGAGAAGATGCGCAGATAATTCGCTAGACCTGAATAGCTTCTGATTTTTCTATTTTCTTTACTTTTGACTTGAGGATGATTGTTGGTTTCGGAGTAAAAATGACACCCCACATGCTCTGTCGTTTCGGACAACCATTTGTATAGGTTTACCACTGAGGCATAACGTAAGCCACTGTAGGTGCCTATCGGAAAGCAAAGGGACTTTCTCGTGCGAGACTTGTTAGGGACCGGGAGTTTTCCTCGGGGTGAGCATGGACAAGGCCAGTCGATAACACAACTTAAGAGTTCAGAATCGCCGTAGCTCCGAAGTCGTCGTTAAAAAGATGCCATCAAATATTGATGTAACACAGGGCACCTATTGACCCTGCGCTTTAGATGGCTCGACCAGCATTAGACCGCGATCAGATTATGTTGCCTCGTAATACACGCACCCCTGCCATTCATTGCTGTGCTTCAATTAATCCTTTGCTTGCCTGTATTAACAGGTTTTTATTTATAGTTTGATGAACCTGTCGGCAAGGTCCTGTTGCTAGAGTTGGATGAATAATGTGTTGTCAAGCTGTAGCCCAGAAAATAAAAGTAGACTAAACCTTTAGTTTTCCGCCAAATATTACCGTGTGACATTGTAACAACATTATCTCTTCAGTTTGTCTCCATCTGAAATGCGCATCAGTGCTTGTGAGACCGTTGCGAATGTATGTTGCCAGTGCGCTTTGTACGCATAAACGCGTACCGTTTAGTTTGCCGTGCAGATGACAGCGCCTAGAAAGATTGAAAGGTCGCCCCGGGCATTTGCGACATCTGCGGTGTGGGTGGGGTGCGTTGAGGAGTGGGGTGGGGGTTACCGATCTGATCCTGCGCTCGGTATACGTTCCGGTTTTGAAGTGCTGAGATTAAAGCAAGAGGGAGTAGGGCGGAAACTGTGTGTGATCAAAGACCTACGGGAAACACGGCAGGTGCTGCGAAATCGGAATGGCTCCTGCATGGCATGTGTGTGTGCGCGCGTGGGTGCGTAAGGATCACATGTAGATATCAAAACCATAATTATTCGATTAATCTAAAACCATGCACGCGAGGGGAATTGAATCAAAAGGTTTAGATCTCCGCTCAAAGGTAAGACACAAGTTTTCAAGCCCGCGCCTCCATTCGCTGCCCCCGCCTCCGAGTTTCGATTGAAGTTGCGTCTCCCAACGTGATAACATAACATAGTACTTTTGTGTTAGAACCCTCATAGACAGCATAGATATATAATTCATCAGGTTCATTGCCCTGTCTCTGTGGGTACGTGTCTCATTTGACATCACTGGAAGCTGGAGTTTTGCCAGTAGTGGGTTCAGGCTACACAGACTGATGTGATTACAAGCTGCAGATGCTCTGCCTTATATTTCTGTTCCTCCCATTGTGGATTCGCCAAATTAGGAGCGCCCACGAGCAGTGGGCTGTCAGACCGGGGCATCCGGAGCTCTCAGAAGCACCCCCTGCGTCTGGCTCCTTCTTGCTCGGCAACTCCTATGGGACCTACACACACACACACTATCTCACAACACACACACACACACACACACACACACACACACAATATCTCACAACACCAGACACACACACACATAAACACACACAAACACAGGCGTGCACACACACACAATATCTCACAACACACACACACTCACTCTCTCACACACACAGAGAGAGACACACACGCACGCACACATACACACACAGAGCAAGAGAGAGAGAGACTCAAATAGGGCACTCTTCTTTGATGCTTTTGAAGTCAATGTCGGAATACCCAAAGGTGTCAGAGCATTTACATTTGCGATTTTAGACCTTTATTCAGTGCGTTTATGGATAGATTCAATGGACTGAACATCTGTACAATAGACATAGGTATGAGTCGATGTACTCAGTTATGAAGGCATTTTGTTATTTATATTTTTGTTACTTTTCACATGAATTTAGTAGAGAATGACAT
Source organism: Clupea harengus (assembly GCF_900700415.2). NCBI lineage: Eukaryota > Metazoa > Chordata > Actinopteri > Clupeiformes > Clupeidae > Clupea > Clupea harengus. The sequence continues at coordinate 21,173,435 of NC_045168.1, forward strand.
AGAGAAATCCTGTAGATCTTTAGAGCACTTCTCTACACTGTGGAATCACCTGACCACAGACCACACACAGAGAGAGAGAGAGAGAGAGAGAGAGAGAGAGAGAGAGAGAGCAAGAGAGAGAGAGAGAGACACTCGCACGGTGCTGATATCAAACTTTTCATCTCAAAAGTGAAATATAATGCTATAACTCCAAGTGAACCTGGAAACGCAAAGTCAAACATCAACGATGACAAAATATGAAACAGTGAAATATGGAACACACTCCTGTGAATCACCGCCTTTGCTCGTTCCGAGCGAGCACTGCTGCCGTTGGCAACGGCACCTGAGTTAGACACCGAGTGATTTAGAGGCCCTCAGATCCCGAGTCGTGTCATGCGGTTCCAATTAAGGCAGCGACGGGCCGTGATTATTTCTCCGCCACGTGTGTTTGTCCGCTGAATGCAGTGTCGTATGAGGAGGTCGACACCTGATTTAACAATGGGTAATTATCTCTGTTGTATGTGGGGGGGGGATGTAATGAAATGGAAAACAGCACTGACAAATCAATTATCACCCCACCCCACCCCCCTCCACCCGTCTGAGCAGAGGAGAAGGGCCCGAGCACCATTATCATAACCACATCATTCTGGGAAATGAGGGTATGAGGGAGAACACAGCGCTGGGCTGATTGGTATGTGTGTGTGTGTGTGTGCGTGTGTGTGTGTGTGTGTGTGTGTGTGTGTGTGTGCGTGCATGTTGGTGAGATAGAAAGAACACACGTATTGGAGTGTGTGTATTTAGATGTGTGTGTGTGTGTGTGTATGTGTGTGTGTGTGTGAGAGAGAGAGAGAGAGAGAGAGAGAGAGAGAGAGCCTGTGTTTGAGAGAGACAGAAAGACAGAGAGAGTGTGTGTGTGTCTGTGTGTGTTAGTGTGGGTATGAGCGAGAGTGAATACGCGTGCGTTTGCGTGTGTGTGTGTGAGCGTAATGTATATGAAGTGTGTGTGTGTGTGTGTGTGTGTGTGTGTGTGTGTGTGTGTGTGTGTGTGTGTGTGTGTGTGTGTGTCTGAGGGTGTTCGTGTGTCTGCACACAGAAGGCTACACTGTTCCTGTATTGGAGATCATGGCCAGGGCTTGTGTTAAATCAGCAGATTCATGTCTCTCCATTTCGGGATAAGTGGCTGCCAAAGATAAATAATGCACTGTGCCAACACTCGTCTTTTTTTCCCCCTTGCTCACTCGTTACTCTCTCTCTCTCTCTCTCCCTCCCTCCCTCCCTCCCTCCCTTCGTCCTGTTTTTAGCGCGTGGCTCAGCTCCATGGCTTTAGCTCTTCTCAAATAGCTGCAGGAGCGCAGCAGGATTGGGGTGCTGCTGCTCTGGAGAGAGTTTAGCTGCAGAAAGATGCTGTCGCCAGCCCGAGGGGGGGGGGGATTCAGCTCAGGCGCTCATACACAAAACACACATGCCTGAGAGAAGCACATGTAACCCCCTAACCCACTCGCACCCACCCACACACACACACACACACACACACACACACACACACACACACGCGCACCTGCACACACATATGCATTCATGTTCAAATACATGCGCTCACAGACATGCCTCTAAACTGCAAGGCCGCTTTCACGTCAATGAGTTTGTCACTTGTAAGATAGCTTAAATGGAAAGAGCGCAGCTTATTATTATTTATTTTACACGATGCAACAAGCCCTACAGGCCTCCTCGCCTTCTGTCTCCTTCTCCCACTCACTCTCTCTCTCTCTTTTTCTCACACACACACACACACACACACACACACACACACACACACACACACACACACACACGACCTCAGGGGCACCTTGTTTTGCTAATGTGCCAGAGGGCCACTCCGTCAGAAGTGCAGGGCCGCTTGGCAAGCGCCGGGCGCTTCCTTACTGGGCAGAGCGTCTGGTTGAAACCGGACAGGCTGGGCAGCCGTCATGACTCACCCGTATGCTGCGCCCGCCCTTAGCTGGCACTGAACCTGATGAGGCCCCCTGTGCGAGGCGTCCAGAGAAGAGCCTGCCGGAAAACGGATAAACACAGAGACTCCTCAATCAGAGGGGTGATGCTACTGATGAATGTAAATGCTGGAGGAGCTCAGAGCAAAACTGAGGCCATTGAGGAAAGGAGGAAAGGGAGATAGGCAGGTAGAAAGAAGAAAGAGAGAGTGAGAGAGAGAGTGAAAGAGAGAAGGGGGAGGAAAGATCTGAGATAAATAGAAATGGGAAAAGAAAGAATAAATCAGTGAAAAACAGACCTTAAGATAAGTGAACTAGATCTGATCTCAGTGTGTGTGTGTGTGTGTGTGTGTGTGTGTGTGTGTGTGTGTGTGTGTGTGTATGTGTGAAGTGAGGGGACATTTGTCTGCGGGACACACAGATGGCGTAGGAGGGGGATTTGCGTGCTGACGTTGAGTGACTTGAGGGAAACACAGGTGGCGGCAGAGATGTTCCAGCTGAATGATGCGATGATGCGTCACTGCCCCGTGTGTGTGTGTGTCTGTGTGTGTGTGTGTGTGTGTGTGTGTGACAGCCTCTGTGCCACCCGGAGACGACAGCTCTATTGCCTGCTGCTGTGACACTGATGCCAGATGACGGCCCCCCTCTTGCTGAAGCAGCGTGTGTGTGTGAGCATGTGTTTGAGTGTGTGTGTGTGTTTGAGTGTGTGTGTGTGTGTGTGTGTGTGTGTGTTTTGCTCTCTCAGTTTGAGACAGTGCACAAGCAACCAAATGTTTGTGTGTGTGTGTGTGTGAGTGAGCAATTTTATATGCACTGTTAGCAGACATGGCAATACTTCATCTGTGCTTCCTGAGCCAGAAAATCAGTTATGACACACAGACATACAGACAGACAGACAGACAGACAGACAGACAGGCAGACAGGCAGACGGACGGACAGACAGACAGACAGGGCCCTAATTTTAAAGTCAGACAACCTGACAGATGGTCAGGCGGAATGACCAATAGATACAGTGCGGTGAATGGGCAGACCACCTCACAGGTAGTCAGTATAGAATTGAGACCAGGTTCACTTCACTGTTGTGCTCTTTGCCTGCAGTGTTCTATCTGAGGAAATGGCTGCAGCAATTGTACCTAGAATCCATTTTGCAGGTCTCGCTCTGTTATATCTACCCTCTGTGTGTGTGTGTGTGTGTGTGTTTGTGTGTGTGTGTGTGTGTGTTGGGGCGGGGTAGGATATTCAGGCCTATAGACTGCCCCCTACAGGTGAGTACAGCACAATCAGCTCAGCATCTTCTCCTCTTCATTTCCTTCTGTCACACATCTCTGTCTTTTGTCTTTTGTTTTCTTCTCCTTTCTGCCAGGTTTTGTCCTCTCGTTCCTCTCTCTCTCTCCTACCTGCCTGCCGGCTTGCTCTTTCTTTTCTGCCTGACAGAAAAGCCTGACAGTTAGTCATTGTTCCCTATGCTTGTGGCAGTGGTACATCATTATTGACTTCAATGGGACATTTGCATTTTACCTCTGAGGTTTCACAA
>NC_045168.1:21194435-21196935 GCF_900700415.2 Clupea harengus
ACAAGCCCACTCTCACACACACACCCGCACCCACACACACATACACACACACACACACACACACACACAAACGAATGCAGGTGACAACCACTAATAAAGACCAGTCTGTATGATCCACCTTTGCCACACACCAGGCAATTGGAGAGAGAGGGAGAGGGCAAGATGGAATGAGTGTGTGCGGCAGCGAGGGGGGTGTGTGTGTGTGTGGAGTGTGTGTGTGGAGTGTGTGTGGAGAGAAGACGGCGGTAGGGGTGTGAGTGAGAGCCGAGATCTGGGAGACTGATGCTGCTCAGAGGGAAAGAAGCATTTCAGAGGGAGCGGCACTGTAGTGAGCGCTAGGTGGAGACGGATCTCTCTCTCTCCTTCTCTCTTTCTCTCTACCTCTCTCTCTCTACTTCTCTCACTCTTTCTCTTTCTCACAGAACTCGTGTGTGTGGGTGTTTTTCTCTTCTTCCTCCAGGAGGAACGGGGCGCAGGCGGGAGCTGATGGACTAAAGACCAGCAGAGAGCCATGGTGCTGCAGCCGGTCCCCTGAGAAGAAGGCACGCGCCACAGCGGGCAGCCAAAGAGAGAGAGAGAGAGAGAGAGAGAGAGAGAGAGAAGGACAGAAGAGGAAGGAGCGGGAGAGGAAGAGCAGAGGAGAGGAGTGCATCCCGGAGTGTGTTTTTTTTGTTTTTCATTAGCCGAGTGAACCCGGCGGAATTTCGAGCCGTCGGTCCGTCAGTCGGTCCATCAGTCGGTCCGTCAGTCGGTGGGACGGTTGGTCGGTCGGTCAGCCACCAGCCACCAGCCATGTGGACTGGACTGCTGCTGCTGCTGCTGTGGGCCCATCAGTGTGGGCTGGCGCTGGCCACACTCAGGACTATCGGGGGGCTGCACAGGGCCACGGGCGGGCTGGCGGAGGTGGCGGGGGGGCCGGGGGCCATGGAGCTCCTGCTGCGGCGCTCCAAGCGCGGATGGGCCTGGAACCAGTTCTACCTGATGGAGGAGTACATGGGGGACAACATGCAGTACGTGGGCAAGGTAAGGCGCAGGCTGGCCAAGCACCCGTGTGCGAGTGGCTTCAGAGAACACCTCCTGTCTTTCCATGCGTGTTTGTTCTCTGTTGAAATGTCAGTCTGTACATCCGTCTGTCTGTCTGCTAACCACGTCGACCACGCCGACCATGAATGTGTTTGTGTTTCCATGCACCTGGCCAACATTGACAGAGTGTGTTTGCTTCACCACACGTCTCTCTCTGCAGTGTTTACATGTCTGTCTGTAAGAGGACCTCGGTGTCCCAGTCTAATATCAGTCCATATCCCCGTCTCCCCACACGTCTGTCAACACATCTGTTAACAGAACTGTCTCACAACCCCCTCTTTTTCTCCCCTGACCCCTTTATCGCCCCTGTCTCTCTCACAGCTGTCTGTTAACCTGTCCATCTGTAAACGTACTTACCGTTCTGTTTTCATAACTGTCACCAGCAGCACGCACCTGAAGGCTGTCTTAGCCTGAAGTCATCTGTCTGTCCACAGCACACCTGTCTCTCTCTCTCTCTCTCTCTGTCTCATCAGCATGCTTGTCTCTTCTGTCTCCCTCTCGCTGACCTGTCTCTCTGTTGGCTCACGTGTCTGTGAACGCTGGCAGGGGAAGATTGGTTCACCCATTCAATCAGTAAAGCGGGGCTTAGTCTATTCATCTCCTGCTTTTAATAGGAAATTGATCCACTGAAGGGCAGCTTGTACAGTTTGCCCTATCCCTGCTCTCTCTCTTTCTTTCTTTCTTTCTCTCTCTCCCTCTCTCTCTTTCTTTCTTTCTCTCCTTCATTGTTATTACCTCTGAAGCACTCTCTATCAATTCAGTCTATTTCAAACTCTGCATTGTCAAAGTATACTTTAGTACTTCAATGACTGTAATATATATAATTATGACAATAATAAAAGACGATCAATAAAAGCAGGAGAAGAAAATAACACTAAATTGGAACAACTGCATTGTCCACTTTATTTTTTTGTGTCGCTCTCTACATCATTCCCTTTCTCTCTGTCTCCCTACCCCCCCCCCCCCCCCCCCCCCCCCCCATTTCATGACTTCTTTACTTTCTGTGAAATACTCAGTGAAATCAATGAAATGAAATCACTGCCAGATTGCAAATGCCTTTTGATCCTTAATGCTGATACTGGTGGGCGTTAAATGGATTGCTGTTTGTCAGGAGAGATCAGACGGCAGCAGCCACTCTATGGTCCCAGACAGGCCGAAGACTTGACCTGAGGGCAGCCATCCCTCGAGCACGCTCTCTGACCTCGGTTCACCCCCTTGCGTCTCAGACGGCATAGCTTCAGATGCGCCTCCTGCGCGAGGTACTGCCTCCAGATCAGCAGTGGCCCGTAAGATTGACGTGACTTGGAAGCGAAACAGGACAAGAAGTTTTAGCATGATGGAAATCCCTTGTAGCTACTTCAGTCTCTCTCTCTCTCTCTCTCTCTCTTCTTCTCTCTCTCTCTCTCTCGCGCTCTCT
>NC_045168.1:21201935-21209435 GCF_900700415.2 Clupea harengus
GATTTTATATTTGATAACAAAACTAATACAAAAGCTTATACAATATAGTGTTTTCTAAAAAGGACTCTGTAGAGTAAATGTCAAACGGGTTGTGTGTGTTTCTCCTGAGAGAGTATGAAGGCACCATCTGACCAATTTGTGTGTTTCTTGTGTCTTGACTGAGAGGGAGAGAAGGCTTGATGACATCGGTCTGTGTGTGGGTGCTTATGTCCGCTCTCTCCTGTCTGAAGGGTCAGAGGTGTTGATTGAGTGGTGGAATGGGCGTGTTTGCCCGCACACTGGACATTGGCAAGGACACTTTACTGTTCATTGAAATACTGAGATGGAGGGAGTCAACAGCTGGAGAGGTGTGTACTGGAGTGTGTGTGCTTGTCACTGTGATGTAAGAGCATGGAACAGGAGTGTGTGTGTGTGTGTGTGTGTGTGTGTGTGTGTGTGTGTTTGAGAGGGAAAGACAGAGAAGCAATCTCTAGTAAGTATAAACATCTGGAATATGTCAATTCAATTTGATTTATATAGCACCAATAACAACTGACATTTTCTCAAGGCACTTTACAGAGCCTAGAGCCCAAACCCCCTAGAGAAAAAAGAGAAGGGGGGAGGGAAGAGAGAAGGAGAAGAGAGAATCATAGGCAAGAAGATTAATTCATACACACATCAGAATAAAACATATACATGATACCTACAAGATTCCATGACGCATACTAGATGGTATTTACATGATACATACAAGACTAGATCGATTGTGGATAAAAATGGAGAGAGCGAGCATTCAATGTATTGCCTGTAGAACATCGTATTGGGAAGACTGTCCTCATAAGGTTACTATCATAACTATTATGACGGTCAAGCAGAGCAATGAAGCAGAAAACTATGTCAATGATGGCGTTTGTTTATATTACGGGTAATTAGGCTGGCACACAGTAAGTACATGTATCATGAGCAGAGTAGTGTTTGTGCATAACAGTTGGGTGGGAATGGGCAGCTGTAAGCAGAGGGTTTCTGCAAGTAGACAGCAGCAGCATTCCACAGTGGAGATAGGAGGTTAGGAGGGAAGAAAAGAGATAAAGTGAGTGAACAGAGCTGGGTTGCCTTATATGCATATATGAAATTATAGGTTATGGTGATGAGGAACAATGTAATCACATCCATCAGCCAAGTGAAGAGAAGTGAATCAAACTATGGTGAGGAAGGAGCTACTGGTGTGTGAGTGTGTGTGTGTGTGTGTGTGTGTGTGTGTGTGTGTGTGTGTGTGTTGTAATGGAACAGAATGAGGAGCAGGATAGTGTGTGTTTGTGTGTGTGTCAGTGTTTAAAGAAATGCATTTAAGGGTGGCTACCAAGAGCTACTAAAGAGAATCTTAGATTTGAAACAACAACCACATTGCCAGGGTGAACTTTTAAGGTAAATTGTTTTGTTTGTTCTGTTGTGTTGTTCACCTCGGCTGTTGTTTGCTATTCAGGGTCAAAAAACATATAACTGAGGAAAAAAAAAAAAAAAAAAGTACAAACCAACAAAACAAGGCAAAATGCATTTTGCTCTCAGTCAGAGTGTTTCGGGGGCCCAGTGCGAGAGCAGACAAATGTGACGTTGATTAAAGATGTTTACGGGCTCGAGGTGGTCATTTCTCTCCAGATTACTCTCACAACAAGAGGCATGAGCTGAGCCATCCGGCACCTGAACCGCAATGAATTTATCATGAGGGAAGGGAAGATGCGGAGGGGGAGAGAGGGAGAGGGAGAGGGAGAGGGAGAGACGAGAGGGATGAGAGAGCAGGCAGCAAGGCAGGCAGCAAGGCGGACGGGTATAGAAGTGAGGACAGAGAAAATGAGCGTGTGCTCGGATCGGGCGACAGAACGTGGGCCAGGCCCCCCGGCTGAGACGGATCGGCTGTCTCGTGTGCTATAGAATTGACCCGTTTGTTGTCAAGGCAATCTTCTGCTTCTCTCGGCGCTAATGGTCAGGTCTGTAATCACCGTTTCATCCAATATTGCCTCCAATATCTACGAAACAGCACAATGCGTAACTGACCCCCCGTTTCTAAACCTGACCTCAAACCGTAAAGGTCAGAGGTCACAGGGCTACATGCGTTATACACAAGATTGGTAACCAGGAGCGTAATGCCTTTTCCACGTGAATGGATTTTCTAAGTCATTAATCACGGAACGGCAATATGCATAACATCATTGGGCACGCAAACAAAAACATCTTGGCTAAATTATGCATCCTCCTCATAATCCAGTTTGAACGATGAGCGCTGTGATGTATGCCCCTGCCTCCGATCGCTGCTTAGTGATAATGCACATTATGCAGCAGTACATGGCGTGGCCATTAGAAAAAGGGTTTTTACTGATGTGTCTCGCAGGTAAGAGAGCCCATATCTCACTGCCGAGTCTGGTCGGGTCGCCGTGGGAACCCAGCATTAATCTGCGCTCCATCTCTCCTGCTGGAGCCTCTAAAAGGGGCCTAATGTGAGTCCGGGGGCCCAGGGAGGCCTCGCGCAGTTAACTGATGACAGTGGAGTATATGATATTGATCACGTCCTTATTAACCTCGCGGGGCACGGACAGGGAGGTAATTGAAATAAAAAGTATTGATTTCAGAAGCTGTAATAAAATGCATTATCATCATGGAGATTGAATGATGCTGTAGATTAGGTACCAGAGAGCCGGAATGGAGCCGCATTTGCTATTCCACTCTGCTCTTCTCCATTTTTCCACCACTCCCTGTCTGTCTATCTGTCTGTGTGTGCGTGTGTGTGTGTGTGTGTGGCCTCTTTTTCTCCCCGTCACACTTTCTGTATTCCCCCTCTTCTCTTTTCTGCGCTTCTTGTCTTATTCAGTCCCCGGGTTTCAATCTCTTTGTTTCTTTTTTCTTTGTCTCACAAAATCTGAATATGAATGGTCTTTATTGACTTTACATCTATGGAGCGCCAAAGCCAGCAGGTAATGTTGTTCACTTAAGAGTTCTCTAATAATTAAACACTGCTTGCCCCCCCATCCATCTCTCCCTCTCTCTCTTTCTCCCTCTCTCTCTCTCTCTCCCTCTCTCTCTCTCTCTCTTCCTATGTAGCTTCACTCTGACCAGGACCCAGGAGACGGAACCGTGCGTTACGTGCTGACAGGCGAGGGCGCGGGTGATGTCTTCACCATCGATCCGCGCTCGGGGGACATCCATGCCATCAAGCGCCTGGACCGCGAGGAGCGCGCCACCTACACCCTGCGGGCCCGCGCCGTCAGCAACAAGACGAGCCGCTCGCTCGAGGATTGGACCAACTTCACCATCAAGATCCATGACATCAACGACAACGCGCCCACCTTCACCAAGTCCCTCTACATGGCCAGCGTGCCCGAGATGTCTGACGTGGGTGAGTGGTACACAGATTTGGCAGGGTTCTTGAAATTCCATAGACACACAACACAACTCAATTCAGTACAATACAACAAAGCAGTCCCCAGCTACTATTCTGCTCACTGTAAAGTAATGCATATCATTGATAATTCAAGGACATCAAGATATACAACTCTTGAGTGCCATATGCTTATTACAGAATTTACATACATACGTATAGAAGTGGCGGACTGTGGTTTGGTTGGTTAGGCCTTCAATTACGATTTGTTTAATGACAAAAAAAAACATTTTAGCGTTTAAATGTGCACTTTCGAGGCTTCTCTCTGTTCTACGCAAACCTGTGCTGTACCCTATTTGTAGGCAACAGCCTACAACAAAGTTGTAGCAGAAATGTTACCAGTAGCGGTGCATCCCAACACGGATTTGGACTTGGGGTCTGGGGAAGCAGTGGGGTGGTATTTAGCATATGATACAGAGGGTGACCATGAATTTGCAGTGTTGCTGTCATGACTGGTTTAAACTAGTCAGATTCATGTTACAAGTATGTCACAGATACGACATCACTATAACCGCACCTGTGAGTCAGTGCCCTACCATGTAACCTAACCTATCCTAACACCAGTTTCTGTGGTTCTAAGTAAATTAGAAGAGTTTTTCCCCCCCTGTATAGTCTTAATGACATTTGTCCTCAGCATGGGAAGCGACATCCTCAGCCAATACCAGTGGGTGGGTTTGTCAATACACAAGTGAAAGAGTCCTCGACTGACTCTCTTATCTGTCTGAAAAGAGACCCATCATTAGAAATCAGTGTCCTGCTGTTCACAGTGTACCACTGATGGCCTTCTGCCCTGAAACATCCCACCACCCCAAAATAGACCAGCAATCAGTCACATACCAGACAAAAATCCTGCTCCGTAAATCACATCCTATCCCAGCTTATGCATGCATGCATGGGGCGGTAGTTAACAGTACGCGTGTGGCGTTGGCTCTGCCGATGGTGAGGGCACAGTTCCTAACTAAATCCCGGTAAATGCGGCTAAATCTGGCCCCCGCAGCTGGGTCAGGAGATGGCAGCGGCTGACCTGCCGTTGGGATGGGGGGTTGGGTTGGGTCTCTCTGTGGCGAGGACTAGCGAGCGCTATCGATGCCCCTCCATGTGAGCCTCGACCACAGATATGGGGATTACAGGGGGGGGGGGGGGGGGGGTGATATACCAGCGAGACTTTTAAGGGGATCAATGGAGCTCTATCAATCATCATAATTAAAAAGTGTGTGTGTCGGTATGTGTGTGTGTGTTTGTGAGTGTCTATGTGTGTGTGTGTGTGTGTGGGGGGGGGCAGTGGGATTGACTGATGGAATGAATGGCATTAGCTAACATTTACTGTATTAACTAAGTGGTTAAGTCCGAAAGGGCCTTGTACCGGGGCTCCATCTCAGAGAGTGTATCGGATTTTTATTCATTCGATTTCCCCCACTTAAGCTTTTAATAAAACATTTAATTACATCACATTACGGCTCTGGCACGTTGTCAGGCCTGTGTTGGTTTCAAGAGCGCGCGTCTCGCCCGTAAGTGCACAAGTGTACAAGTCTGAGCAAACAAGTGATGTATTTGTTACACTGTGGAGTGTTAAAGTCTCTGTCTATGTTAGTGTAGCTCATACACTGGGGAAGAAAGATAGAGAGAGACAGAAAGAGAATGTGTGTGTGTGTGTGTGTGTGTGTGTGTGTGTATGAGAGAGAGAGAGCAAATGGGGCGTGTGGCTTGCTCTGTCAGTGTAAGTGTCTTTGCCTGAATTAATTGTCTAGGAAGTCTCTCACAGCAGAACGTGGGAGTGTGTGTTTGCATGCGTGTGTGTGTGTGTGTGTGTGTGTGTGTGTGTGTGAGTGAGTGCAGGAGAGTGTAAATATGATGTGATGTGTTTATCATCTGGGAGTCTCCGACCCTAACGCATCTCGTAAAGAGCCTCGGTGCTTGCCACTACCGCCTCGTCTCTTGCCTCTTGTCTCTCTTGACGGGAAAACGATCGCTCAGCTGTTCGCCGTGAAGGACGAGGCGCTAGAACTGATAGAGTTGTCTTAAAACCGTCAAGAGCTTGACTTTTAAAATACAGCAGAGAGAGAGAGAGAGAGAGCGACAGAGAGAGCGACAGAGAGAGAGAGAGAGAGCGACAGAGAGAGAGAGAGAGAGAGAGCCCATATTCAGACTCCTGAGTGAATATTACTACCGATTTGGAAGGGGTTAGCCTTCATTCAACTCAGTCTGACTGCTTGAGTTGTCTTAATAACAGATCAACTGACACTCAAATACACAGAAATAAACAGACACACACGTACAAACTACAAACAAACAAACAAACAAACAAACAACTGTTGCAGGTTTTATATAACAGTAAATATTTAGGATTTTTTCGATATCTTCTTTCATTAACTGCAGAAACACACAGAAATGTACAGAAATGTAACCACACACACACACAAATATTCTCACTAAGCTTATGTACACACAGTAACAAACACAGTCAAATGCTCAGGCACACATGAATACAACTCCTACACAGTGTGTTGTTGGTGAATTTGATAGTTTTTTTTACCTGCGGCGTGTCCTTTTGTTATTTCTGCACGGCCATTAGGTGGCTGCACTGCAGTAATGGAGTTTATCCAGCTAATAAGCCTCCTGGGCAGAGTTCTGTGGAGGGATGCAGCCCGACCTCTGACCTCAGTCATCTCCACGGCAATCGCAGGCGCTCCGTGCCGCATGAATCATGCAGGCTCCCGCTCGCTCTCTCCCTTCTAACCATGCTTCAGGAGGACACGCACACAGGCAGACACACACCCACACACACACACATACATACATGCAAACGTGGCTCACTTTGAAGGCCTAATGGAATTTTTCCAGTCGGTTTGAGGCCAAGGCTCCTTTTCTTTTAGTAATGACGGTCAAATAGCAAGAGAGAAGGAGAGATACAGAACAAAACAATTTAGTGAGAGTGAGAGAGAGAGAGAGGCAGGGGAGTGGGGGGCGCTAAAGTGCTCTAATGAGGGGGTGTGTGGCAGAGGAAGGACTGAGATGACTGCAGGGCTTCGAGGAAGGGACATAATGGAGGTAACAGCGGACGGCTGGATGGATGGAGAGAGAGAGAGACAAAAAAAAAAAAAAATCTGAAAAACCTTTTTGCCTCCACAGGGACGTCAGTGATAACGGTGACGGCCACTGATGCGGACGACATCTCCTACGGCAACAGCGCCCGCGTGGTCTACAGCATCCTGCAGGGCCAGCCCTACTTCTCAGTGGAGCCCAACACAGGTGGGTCTGTCTCTCGGTTTCTCTCTCCCTCCCTCCCACTCTCTCTCTATACACGTGTGTGTGTGTGTGTGTGTGTGTGTGTGTGTGTGTGTGTGTGTGTGTGTGTGTGACTGTGATGGAATGTACATGTGTGTGTGTGTGTGTGTGTGTGTGTGTGTGTGTGACTCTGTGATGGAATGTACATGTGTGGGTGTGAGTGTGTGTGAAAACCATAATGCCGTTATACTCTCACTTTACTCCCCCTTCTCTATCTGTCATTATCTCTCTATGCATTCCCATGTAAATAAGACTACTGTATAATCCTCTCCTTCGCTTGCCTTTCCCTAAAGGCAGAGTTGATTGTGTGCATCTGGGCTTGGGTGTGTGTGTTCTTGACTGTAGCTATCCCGTGTGTGTGTGTGTGTGTGTGTGTGTGTGTGTGTGTGTGTGTGTTCTGGCTGCAATCATATAATCATGTGTAAAGTGGGGCGCTCCTGCCGCCTGTCTTACACAAAAGGGAAACGGAGACAAAAAAAGGCCGTTTGTGGATTAGCAGACAGCTTAGCACTAATATGCTTTATCCCTGGTGGGCCTCACAATCTGATATCCCCCCCCCACTCTATCCCCATCGCAAAGAGGAGAAGCCCTGTCCTGAAATCATAAGCTCTGTGTGTACATGTGTGTGTGTGTGTGTGTGTGTGTGCAGTGAGAGATAGAGAATATGGATTGAATAAGAGCGAAGAAGACACACTACACAGATATTCTGAAAATGTGTGTCTGAATGTGTGTGTGTGTGTGTGTGTGTGTGTGTGTGTGTGTCTGTGTGTGTGTGTGTGTGTCTGTACATCTGAATAGAGTTGCTT
>NC_045168.1:21214435-21226935 GCF_900700415.2 Clupea harengus
AATGTTATAAAATGCAGTTTTCTGGATTTGTTTGTTGATATTCTATTTCTCACTGTTAAAATACACCTTCCATTACAATTATAGATCACACATTTCTTTGCAAGTGGCCAAACTTGCGAAATCGGCAGGGGTTCAAATACTTATTTTCCCCACTGTATATACATCTGGGTCTGTAATATTATTTACCTATTTCAAAGCCTTTTCTTTTTTCCCCAAACACCTTACCCTATGCATTCATCCATAAATACTCTTTCCTATACATACTCTTGCGTACATCTGTCTCACACAATATATTTGTACTATACCTTGTCTATCTATCTATTTCCCACCTATTTCTACACTCCTCTATGGCATCCCTCTGTGTTCCTGTGGACTTCTTTCTGCCTGTAAAGTTGTGATCCTGCCTCACGAAGTGGTTCACATCCTGCTGCGAAAACTGCCGTTGGTGTGGTGCTTTGACACTGCCGCCGCCGCCGCCTCTTCTGATTTACACCCATAACGGTGTTTTGTGTTCCTGTGTCTCTGGTGTGGACGTTGGACTCATTATCATGCAACATGTTTTATTCAGTACTAAGTCACAAAGCACGGCCATAACGAGACACAGATCCAAAGCAGCATTAGTTGCCACAGTATCAGCTTATAGAGCTAACTCAGTCTCCGCACCTGCCTCGACTGAAACACACGCGGCCAACGCCAAGTTGCAGAAAACAAGAACAGAAGAGTCTAAGAGAAGAAGGACGGGGCAGCACATTTGCTAATGTCCTTTCCAATGTGGACCATAATGTAAAAATAAACAATTTATCAACATTTTGGTTTTTGAAGAAACTGCACAAGAGGCCTACTCAAATCCATCTTTAGTGTTGTAATAACATAGCAAGTGGTGTTCCTCCTTGTCATGTATTACGTTAAGTCACCACTTGGTGTTCCCCTGCTCTTTCAGCCGGTGGACTACGAGAACAAGCGCATGTACTCGCTGCGGGTCCAGGTGGAGAACCGCTACCTGGACCCGCGGTTCCGCATGCTGGGGCCGTTCCACGACACGGCGGTGGTGAAGGTGGCGGTGGAGGATGAGAACGAGCCGCCAGTCTTCCAGAGGTCCCCCTACCTGATGGAGGCGCTGGAGAGCGCTCCCGTGGGCACCATCGTCGGCTCCGTCAGTGCCATGGACCCCGACAACAACCGGAGCCCCGTCAGGTACTTAGGCACGCACACACACACACACACACACACACACACACACACACACACACACACACACACACACACACACAGACACACACGCACGCACGCAATCACGCACGGACACACACACGCACAGACACACACACGCACAGACACACACACGCACAGACACACACACGCACAGACGCACAGACACACACACGCACAGACACACACACGCACAGACACACACACGCACAGACACACACACACGCACAGACACACACACACACACACACACACACACACACACACACACACACACACACACACACACACACACGCACACAGCCTTGACATTGTTACCTATAGATACTTTGTTAAGCACACTCGGAGGAGTACACACATACAGTCTCATATGCATTAACACATTCCAGCGTGTGCTTACTTTCTGAATGAACACAGGTCTGTATCCTTGAGGAAAAGGCTAATACTAACAGTTACAAAAGCTTGTCAAGTAGACATATTTTGTAAAGTAATGCTGGCTACTTCACATTAGACCTCTTATTTAGTCTCTCTCTCCCGCTCTCTCTCTCTGTGTACTGAATGCATTTTTGCTGCCATCGAGGTGAGGGAGAAGAAAGAGTAAACACAGTGGACCACTTCACAGAAACGCCTGCGTGCTTTCATGGGCTAACTCTCAGGGTTTGCTGACAAGAGGCCCCCACTCCAGACTATAACAGAAAAGAACAGGGAATTCAGCACCTGTTGCTTTGCACTCGTGGAAAAGTACTGGATCAGAACCCACTCCCTCTCCATCCCCCTTTCAGTAGCCACAATGGGCCTCTGGATTCTCACCAAAGCCCCAGCACTCAGCAGGCAAACATGGCCACCGCTGCCTCAGTCACAGGACTTCCTGTGCAAAACCAGCCACCAGGAAATGGGAGGGAAACTGGGATGTGGCTGGCATGATAAGGACACGACGGGGGTGTGTGGGTGGTGGTGGTGGTGGTGGTGGTGGTGGGGGGTGTCCAGCTGCGAACAGCTCCTCAGGACTGACATTAAAACACCATTATCTCCCGGCGCTAATCAGAGGAGGAGTCTACCGCCCACTGAATTATGGCGGATATTAGAAAAGCAATTAGCCATTGAACAAACGCCACCAACTAAATGAGAGGAGACGTACAGCTGGGGAAGGGAGAGGGGGAGCAGAGATAGAGCCAGATACCGAAAATGAGGGAATGGGGGGGGGGGGGGGGGGGGGGCACAGCCACAGAGAGCGAGAGAGAGGGAGGGGAATTTAGCAATCAGATAAAAACTCATAGGTTGACAGCGGAGGTGGTGATGTAGCAGAGGGGTTTGGGTGAGGAGAGGGAGGCTTCAGAGTCTCAGAAAGAGCCACACACTGATTGTACACACACACACACTCTCTCTCTCTCTCTCTCTCACACACACACACACACACACACACACACACACACACACATACATACACACACCCCGCGGGGAGGGCAACATCCTCTTCCTATTTCCTCTGCCGCTCCTCCGCCCCATTAATCAAACTGATGTATGGTGTTCATCTGAAAGCACGCGAGAGAGAAACAAAACACAAGCGTATAACCTGTGTGTGTGTGTGTGTGTGTATCTGCGCATGTGTATTCCCCTATCAACCGATCAGTGTCAGCGATTAACACCCTTGGGTCGCGCTATTATCTTATTAGAGCGCAAGTGCGGCAGAAGTGTGTCAGCCTCCCGCATTAGCCACTGCCGCCGCCGCCGCCGATGCCAGACGCTCTCCGTAGCTCTAAATAGGTCAGGCGCCTTGTATCGCCGTGGCAATGTTGGCCACGCAAGCTCCGGCTAATGATAAACTTCATTAAGCAGAGAGAAGGGCATACTTACCTGTGCCCTGGTCTCCTTGGGGCCAGGAAAGACACCCAGGGCTAATAATGACTAATGCCGCCATTACGCGGAAGCGCTGTTAACAACGGACATTATATGTTCCACCGGCGGGCTCATTTAATTTTTGCCATGCGCTTCAGAGCAATTCAATTATTTTCATGTGGTTTCACAAATAAGCTTCATTAGCCCGAGAGCGAACCATGTAAAACCACCCCGCCCTCAGACTGTTATTGATGGGTGACAGTGAGTTACAGGTTTTTTTTGTTGTGTGGATGGGTGAACTCACCTCACCTGTGTCGGTTTGTCTCTTCGAGCAGGTACTCCATCGACCGGCACACCGACATGGATCGAGTCTTCAATGTGTACCCAGGGAATGGCTCAGTCTACCTCCAGAAGCCACTGGACCGCGAGGAGCTTCCCTGGCACAACATCTCCATCAGGGCCGAGGAGTTCAGTGAGTGACTGCGGCTGCCAAACTTCAAAATCACTCCGCTAACCGCTAACACTTGAAACGGCATCTTGAAGTTGAAGTTCTCTAAATAAGCCCTGTAACGCTAATGCTACATCAACTATAAATACTTCTGATGTGCACTTGCAGAACTACTAACTCTACGTCTGAAGCACCGTGCCACATTTCTTACATAACTAAGATGAGGGATTAATCCGAATTTTGTTGGTGCTCAGATCTGACATAAGAGCATGAAACAGGTCTTAAATGTCACACTGAACACTCGTAATTCTCTCCCTCCTTTGCGTTCGTCACGGATCAATCCCCTAGAAATCCCATAATAGTGACCAAAAGTTATGGTTGCATGCTGACTGCTTCTGTCATCTCCCAGACAACCTGAACCAGATCAGCCGTGTGCCTGTGTCCATCAAAGTCCTGGATGTCAATGACAACCCACCAACCTTCGCCACCTTTTACGAGACCTTCGTCTGTGAAAACGCCAAAGCTGGACAGGTAAACCAACACACAGACACACACACACACACACCACACACAGACACACACACAATCCCCTCTTTTCCCGTATACTCTTTCTACCTCCCTATCCTCACATTCTACATTTACTTCTGCTAATGACCCCTCCTAGATCTCTCCATTTCTTCCCTTTCACCCCGAATACTCTCTCCTCTCTTCCTCGGCTCTGATTGCTCTCTCCATCTTCCTCACTCCATCCCCCTTATCCCCACCAGCAGAGATGCTACTGGTGTGTGACCTTGAGTGTGACCTTCCTCAGGAGCATGAGATCTAATAAACCTGACAGGGGGATGAGAGTGCTGAGAGGAAAGGGGGAAAAAGAGAGAGAGAGAGAAAACATGTTGTACTGTAACTCCACTGAGGATTTCTACAGCCCTCATCATGGGCGTCTCAGTACATTAATAAACCATTCACGTCCATTATCTCACAGACTCATGAAAATGTAAAGATGAACTCAGTGTACCGTGAAATGTACGGTTCTCACATTCTCAACCTCAGAATGCTCATCTCTTCGTTGCAGATTCAGATGCAAAACCAGACTTTGACAGAGTAATACTGGAGGGTGTCACTGATGTGCTAAAGTCTGTGTGTGTGTGTGTGTGTCTGACATCTCAGAGGATTCAGATGATCAGCGCCGCTGATCCGGACGAGCCAATCAGGGGCCAGCGCTTCTCGTTCCGTCTGGCGCCCGAAGCCTCGGTCAAAGCCAACTTCACCGTCCGAGACAATAACGGTATGTTCCCATGACAACAGGCACCATCTGGGGCGTAATGAGAACATTCATAATGCATTAATTAGGAGTTATAGGTCTTTCAAATAAGATTTATAACCTCAGCCAACTCCTGACAAAGAGCAGAATGTGTCATAAATCATTACAGACCCAGGCTTAAAGTTTCACTTCTTTAACTTCGTTTCATTCCTTACACATGCATATGATTTTTTCATTCGATTCTCTTGCACAGGCCATTAATAATATTTCATCATACAGTACAGCTGCAAAGGGTTAGATACAAGATCTCGTCGAATAGGCAGTACCTATGTAGAAACACTGTGCTGAAACTCTGGGCTATGTCATGAACGGACAGCGCGAGTTAAAACTCTGTGATTAATGTCAAACAGACAACACGGCGATGATCCTGACACTGCGCAGCGGATACAGCCGACTCCAGCGGAGCCGCTACCTGGTTCCCGTGGTGATCTCCGACGGCGGGAGCCCCATGCTGAGCAGCACCAACACGCTGACGGTGCGCGTGTGCTCGTGCGATCGTGACGGCAACATGAAGCTGTGCAACGCTGAAGCCCTCGTCCTCACGGCCGGCCTCAGCACCGGGGCGCTGGTGGCCATACTGCTCTGTGTCTGCATACTACTGAGTAAGTACTACATACTCAACCAATAATATTTTACATATTCTGGTTCAAAGAGTAGGCTACTGTTTATTGGTCAGTGTACTTGCGGTCTATATAACGCAATACTTCACTCTATAAGGTAATATGATGCCATTCTTCAGCATTTATTTGCTCTAATCTATATACTCTATAATATATATGCCATATAGCTATACATTTTATAGAATATTCGATACGATAGGAGTATAACTTGGTGGAATGTTCTAAGAGGATGGAAGGCAAGAAGTATTTTGGGTCACTTTAATGTCTCAACAACAAGCTCCAAATACAACAAATGATAATACTGTGACACAAAACCACCTTTGTTGTTGTTGGTCAAAATCTAGTTTTTGACTCTGTGCACCTTGAAGTATGTTTTGGTGTATATATCAGGGTTCTTGCACCATTTCAAAAGTAAAATTTAATGCTTTTTAAGACCTTTTTAAGACCTCAACAAATATAATTTAAGACCCAAAAATGTCACAATTTCTTTGGAATACTCAATGTATTGCCTCCTACAATGGAAATCAAAACTTAAAGTTTTCAATTTGTTATCAACTATGTGAAATGTGTAAACTCTGCAAAAATACTTTTTCATGAGACCTTTTTTTGAAATTAGGAGACAGTATAATAACTGACAATAACCCTTCCAACACTGTTTGGCCAATATAGATGTAAACAATCAAAGCCCACAGTTGGCATTTTCATTTGTTTTGTTCCTTTGTGATGCAGAACAGAGCCAACATAACATACATAAGTTTGGATTACACTAAACAACACAATGCATTGCATGAAGAAATCATATCGAATAATGAAAATAATAACTGTTTGAAAACATTAATGTTATCACATGACTCTTCATGAGAGAAACCAATGAATAGAGAGGTCCATTGTTTTGTAACATCCCAAATTCATCATCAGTAGCCCAGAATCGCAAATGAAGGTCCATTTGTTTGCTCTTTGTCGTTTTATTCATACTTTCGTCAAACATGACAACATATAGTTTCTCACTAACGCTGCACGATAGCTCCTTCTTGATGAATGAAGCGATGCCATATTTCGCGACATATGCCGTTTTTTTTCACCACAGGTGAATGACTTTGCAAGCTGCGAATCGGGGAACATGGCAGCAAAGACGCCACGTATGTCATCGTTAGATTTAAATGAATTGTGCCTCGTCACAGTATGGAGAACCCACAGTACCTCTGCCTTTTGGGTGTCTGGCGGTGAAATGAAACTTGTTACAGCCGACTGAGAGGTGGCGTCTGAACTTGTATCGTCGTTAGTAGGGATGGGTATCGTTTGGGTTTTTTCCGATACCGGTGCTAAACCGATACTTTTAAAACGATACCGGTGCATAAACGGTGACTGAACCGATACTTTTTTTAAAGAACAAAGCGACGATTGACGACATTAAAGAAAGGCTTTTTTTATTGCCAAGGCAATTTTTTTTCTTCAAATTGAACAATATATTAACTGTTTAAAGTATATTATAAATATAAATACATACAAAACACTTGGCTTCCAACTACAGCTTCAAACTTTTTAACTTCAAACTATGAACATTATATTAACTGTAAACAACAGTTTATAGTATACTTAGATAAATATAAATAAATACAAAAAAACAGCTTCAAACTTCTTTTGCAAAAATAGTATTATTGGAGTCAAAAATGTATTATTTTGTTTGCATTTATTTCATGAAATTTCACCATTTTATGATTTGTTTATACCTATCTTTTCTATCTTGTTTATAGTTAATCTTGTTACTTGAACACAATGAGTACGAGAAAATGTGTACTGCCCCTTTAAGAGACTACCTTTAGCTGTCATCTCCGTTTATTTTTCAGTCTTCGGTTGCTGATCTGCCGTTGACTCTTGCCTTCTCTCCCCTCTTTTCACGCAATTGTTTTGTTGCATTTGCTGCACGTCGCGATGTTTTAATCTTTTTGTGCGAAATACAGTCACACTTTTGACCGTTTACCTTTCGGTATTTTCTCTGTTAAAAGGTTGATTGGCTAGTTCTGTTTGTGCTTGATCTGTGAAATGCTGCCTGCTCTTCACTGTCATAAGACTTGTTGCTATGAAGACACCAATGAGCGTGAGCGACACAGAAAAAAGGTTTACATTGGGAGCTGGGGCAGTTTTACATGTGCCCCACGGAATCTGCCTAGCGACCGTGTTCAATTGGCTCAGGCACCGAAATCTGCGTTGCACTTCCCCATCTTCTTTGCATTTTGAACCTCACATCGACAACCGCGTAATGGCGACACGCAGCCTGACGTCAGCGTCTGTAGCCGACGTACCGTAAACAGCTATTAAATTGCGGAGACTCAATTCACACAATACTAAATTAATCAACTATTAGATGTTTTACGATGCGCCACTGTGCTTTCTCATCGTCATTAAGCGCACCGGCAAAAAAATTAATACCTACAGCAACTTTACGTGAAATTTAAGACAATTTAAGACCTTAATTACCCGAATTTTAATTTAAGACATTTTAAGACTTTTTAAGGACCCGCGGGAACCCTGTATATGTGTGTGATTGTTTGTGACCTTTTTCTCTTGTGCTGATCACAACGTAATATCTCCCCTGTCCCTGTAACCTTGATGTCTGTCACCATAGTAATCATGGGTCAGTTTCTGTGTTGGTCATGGTCATTATGCTGTCGCTGCCTCCTCTCCTCTCTCCACAAACTCATCATGCCGCTGCTCTCCTTCACTGCCTCCCTTACCCTTTCTCTTCATATTTCAATTTCACATTTTGGTATTGTTTCGGGAGTCCTTGAGAATCATGTTTTTGATCCTGTTCTTTTCTATATAAAAACTCCTGCTGCTGCTGCTGCCACCATTTCTCGCTTGCTGTCTCTCTGTACCCACTTTACTCTTCATCTTTAAAGTTGTGTTGTCATTTGTCTTCATATCGATCTCAGCTTTTCTCCTCTTCCTTTCTTTGTGGCATCTTTTTTTTAATTTTTTTTTTACTTTCTCCTCAAAGTCATGTTGTTCGCTGTCTCCATAGTGACCATGTTGTCGCCTCTCTCTCCCCCCCCTCTTGTCATCCCTTTCTTTCTTTCTCTCTCTCTCTCTCTCTCTCTTTCTCTCTGGTCTCTTCTCTCTAGTGCTGGTGGTGCTGTTCGCAGCCCTGCGGCGTCAGCGCAAGAAGGAGCCGCTGATCATCTCCAAGGAGGACGTGCGCGACAACGTGGTGAGCTACAACGACGAGGGCGGTGGCGAGGAAGACACTCAGGCCTTCGACATCGGCACGCTGCGCAACCCCGAGGCGCTGGAGGACAGCAAGCTGCGGCGCGACATCATCCCAGACGCGCTCTTCCCACCACTGCCGCGGAGGCCGCCGCCATCCTCGGTCGCCGCCGCCGGTGGTGGTGGTGGTGGAGTGGCGGGGGCCCTGCGCGACAACACCGACGTGCGGAACTTCATCTCCCAGCGGTTGGCGGATAACGACTCGGACCCCACGGCGCCGCCGTACGACTCGCTGGCCACCTACGCCTACGAGGGCAGCGGCTCGGTGGCGCAGAGCCTCAGCTCGCTGGAGTCAGCCGCCAGCGAAGGAGACCACGACTACAACTACCTGAGCGACTGGGGGCCGCGCTTCAAGAAGCTGGCAGATATGTACGGCGCTGAGGAAAGCGACAAGGACTCCTAACGCCCTGCGGGCTTGGAGGCTTGGAGGAGAAACGGCTGAGAAAACACACACACACACCCTTACACACTCTCTCTCTCACACACACACACACACACACACACACAAACTAGAGCAGACTTTGCGAGCTCTGCAGGCTCTGGAGGTAAACAGACTCCGGTGGTCCTGTGGCTTGGACATGTGGCACGATAGAGACGGGAACTCCTGCAAAGGCTTCGACTTTCTATCTTCTTTTCTTTTGTTTTTTCTTTTCCCCCCAAGTGCCCTTTTTTAAAAAAAGAAAAAGAAAAAAGAAACGCTGTCACACCACTAAGCCTGAGCCTTTGGGACAACCAGGAAGTACCTCTAATCGCTTGACCTCATGCCCCGCAGAACAGAGTTCTGGCTTTGACCTCTGGGCTGATATTAGTCAGTATTAGTCGCTCCCGCTCTGAGCATCGAGCCCTCTGAAAAAAAAAAATGAAAAAAAAACCCAGAGTGACAGACATGTCCTCAGCCCTGACTCTGTACAGGAAATACTGTTTTACTTTTGTCCTTGCTTTTTATTTTTGTCAAAGCATCTGTTACACTAACGGAGAAGAGGGCGGTTATGAAGATGTATACACGCATACACCCATGTGCAGATGCATACTCACACACAACCCACACAAAAGCTCACACACACACACACATTGCAGTGTTTTGGGGGAAGGGGATATTGACGTATTGTGAATTTAAAAGATTACTGTTTACTGTAACTCAGAGACAATATGCTGCCTTATTGTGTTTGTTGGTTAGATGCAAGCAGTACACACACACACACACACACACACTCGTACTCTCACACATGTATAGGCACATTAGTAGCGCAGGCTGATGCTCGCTAGGCACCAGGGTTAACACAAACATCCCTTTGGGGTCCCACCTAAAACAAATAAAAGACACCTCAAGTAGAGCGGTCGTTAAAAGTGTAAATTAAGTCAACCCACAATGCTCTGGTTAAAGCTAGAAGAGTGTGTGTGTGTGTGTGAGTGTGAGTGTGAGTGTGAGTGTGAGAGAGTGTGTGTGTGTGTGTGTGTGTGTGTGTGTAATGGAGTGAGTGAATTTCATTAGATATACTTCTTGACTGGTTCAGAAAACCACAGGTCTCTTTTAAGTGGGGTGTGGATGGCTTTTATAGCTTTGTTGATTCAAAATGGCATAGTATGGTTTCAGTCCTCACACTCCCCTACACAAAACAGAGGGAGGAAGCGAGTAGTGAAGTGAGGAAGAAAAAAGCAGTGGAGAGAAACGTAGGAAAGAAGAACAGGAAAAAGATAGAGCTGCTTGAGATTTAATCTTGAAGAGCAAGATGGTAAAATCAATAGGACCGGAAGAGGAAAGATTTGAGACAACCGGCATCCACACACACACACTCACCTTTGGTAGTGCAGAGCACTTGGATAGGCTAGCGAAACTGCAAAATCCCCCACCACACATTTTCAAATCACGTTCATTGCACATCAATTACACATTTATAACTCATGAATACTGTAATTACACACCACACCACACTCTCTCTCTAGGCTACTCATACGAGTCAAAAGATTTCAACACACACACACACACACGCCATTCCGCCAATTATATACTAGCTATATGACACTGTTTTCCAGTAGCAGGTTGGAGTAGTGTAGACAATCGGCGGGAGGGGAAGGGTTAGACATGTTTGTGGTAACTATTTGTGAAAGCGCTTAATGTGGCTTCATTACAAGCCTTTAGCTGAGAGGTTTTTACACAGAACTGAGACAAATGCTGCTGGATTCCACACATTGAAAAAGAAAACTCAAAATGAAAACTGAGGACTATCGGGGAGTGTTTCGTTGTCGTTGTGATGGGAGATGGAAGGAACTACTGATATGTATGCGGTCCTCCCTCGTTTTCTCGCTGGTTGTCAGAGGGAGAGAGAGCATGCCATGGAGCAGCCCTTTGTCCAAGAAAGCTCAGGCGACTCAGCTAGAAATGGACCCCAGGCCCCTACAGAGAAAAAAATGACAACATAAAACACACAAGGTGGTCTTTCCTTCGAGACGTGAGCGAGCGAGCGACCGAGCGACAGGATCCCTGGACAGTGTGCTCTCTCTCTGAATGTTTGTGTAGATACAGGAAGCCGTGTGTCTTATGTCCCGTGGGTGAAGTCGTGTAATCTGACCGTGCGAGTTTGTGCATTTTTTTTTTTTGGTTTCTCTTTTCTTTTTTTTCGTCGCCTCGGCTGCGAGAGCATCACACAGGCAGGTGCCTCCACCCCTCATCTACGCTTTGTACGATGTGATATTTTGTACCAAAATATTTATATAACTGTATGATTAAAAATACATTGAAACACCAGTGTCTGCTAAGTGTGTGTGTGTGTGTGTGTGTGTGTGTGTGTGTGTGTGCTGTGCACACGCTGTCAGGAGAGAGGTCCAGAACAGGCGTCTTTGACGAGGCTTCTGTGTTCACCGCACGCCTTAAACTAAATACGGGGGAGAGAGAGAGAAAGAGCCGGTTTCATAGCCTGATTACATGCTAACCAAATGGAAGGGATTCTTAATTAGACACAATCTATAATTAAGATCTTTTGGCAACAGAAATTGGGAGAGCAAACACGCGCGCGCGAGAGAGAGAGAGGATGGGTGTGTGTGTGTGTGTGTGTGTGTGTGTGTGTGTGTGTGTGTGTGTGTGTGTGTGTGTGTGTGTGTGTGTGTGTGTGTGTGTGTGTGTGTGTGTGTGTGTGTGTGAAACAGAGAGAATAACGGTTGAGAAAAAAAAAATGTAATTGTTTGCAGAGCAAGAGCAGATGCAGGGCAGATGGTTCCATTTTAGATAATATTCTGTTTAATTGAATCCGATTAACCCTTTCCCCGCTGTGTTGCTGTTGGTCTGCCCCTCACGAAGCCTTTCAACGCGACCACAGGGCTGACTCAGCGACAGATGCACAGTTCGCCATGACAACAGAACACGATTACAAGAGACTCAACAAACTAGCCAAAGAGTTGGCATTCACTTCTGGTGCTATTTATTACCAAGACAAAGGTCATTTAAAACGTACATACACAGATAAATCCATTACATACAAAAAACACACACAATCACACACACATTAGAAGAAATTAAGACAAACTCGAAGGGATAGTTCAACCCATAAAAATTTGCCATCACTTACTCACCCTTGTGATAGTAGGGCATTGCATTCTGCACCCTGCCCAATCTCTCTTTGGTCAGAAGGACCTGTGGAATGCTCAGTGTTCTGATGAATTTTAGGTGAGGGACAGATTATTTAACTGTTTTCTGATAAAAGAATATCTGCTATTCTTGATGAATAGCAGATATTTTTCTGTCGAAAAGCAGAATCATGCTAGTCGCTTATTACGCCCAGTTGGAAAAGCCTCTAATAGCTTATGT
>NC_045168.1:21231935-21242842 GCF_900700415.2 Clupea harengus
ACAGGAGACTGGAGGCCTCATTTAAGAATGGAGTTACATCAGAGCTCCAACCTGTGTACCCGTCACACACACACACACACACACACACACACACACACACACACACACACACACACACACACACACACACACACACACACACACACGCTCACACGTGTGTGTGTGTGTGTGTGTGTGTGTGCACATGCACAGTGAGTCACAGCCAATTAGTCCACCTACTTTTTTTGATGGACTGTTTGATTAATGCACTAGTGCAGATCAGGGCCAAAATCGTGAACATTCTGTAACACACAAACCAGTATGTACACACACACACACACACACACACACACACACACACACCCTAACCATTGTGCGTAAACATGTACACACACACACTTACGAAAAAACATGACCTCATTTACATGCACACACACACAGACCTCTCTAAAGCTTGACACTGAGAGCACTTTAAAGCACATGCTTAAGTACGCACACAGACACGTTCCTGAACGGAGCTTTACCTAGTGAGCTTTTGAGATGCTAACCCTTAACAAGTACTTCACACAACACCCCCCCCCCCCACCCCAACCAACCAACCAACCAACCAACAACAGAACAACAGTGCCAGATCTTCTGGAGTGGGCATGTAATTAGCAGAATACAGAGGGGCTGGTAGGGGGCTGGAACTGGGAGGACAAATGTAACCATGACATTGTGTCTGAAGAGACCTCCCTAAGACTCACTAACCCACACACAACACACACACACACACACACACACACACAAACAGTCATGCTGGTTTTACAGCAATACAACGCCTGAGAGTTCTTCAACACATATGCACACACACACACACACACAGACACACACAATGTTTCCAAGCAATATAACACAATGATTCATGGAGTGAGTGGTGTGTATTATAAATGTGTTCTTAATTGAATGGCGTTTTTAAAACAGACAGAAAGTTGTAGTTAGCAAAGTAACTCACATTTATCCAGTGCGTCCATGGCAGCCCCCATCTCAGCCTGCTGGATGCTGTGAGAGAGGGGGATAAACGAACAAATGAGTGAGCGAATGAACGTGCGAACGAGGGAAGAAGCAAAGAAAGGAATACGAGGGATAAAGACAGGAGCGAGATAAAGGAGGAGTGGAAAGAAAGCTGGTCTTTAGCATATTCAGAGGCGTCCTGCTTTTGAAGTCGCTACGAAAGGGGCCAGAGTTGGAGGGATTAAGGAGAAATGTGTGTGTGTGTGTGTGTGTGAGAGAGAGGGAAAGAGAGGGAGGGAGAGAAACAGAGAGAGAGAAAGAAAGAAAAACAGAAAGAAAGAAAAAAAGTGAGCGAGAGCTGTTCTTTTGTCCATCTGTCTGAAATATCTCTTCAGGTGTGCCTTACGTGAGGTTTTAGGATGGGAGCTGAGAGCTGTAAATCGGTTTTGTGTAGTGTGTGTGTGTGTGTGTGTGTGTGTGTGTGTGTGTGTGTGTGTGTGTGTGTGTGAGAGAGTGTGTGTGTGTGTCCACGCCTTGAAGCTTAAGTTGGGCACACATATAAACAGAACGAAGAGTCAATATGCGTATGGGGGCAAGTTAACGCCAGCTTAGAGCTACAGAGCGCTTGCTGAAGGCAGACGAAAGATTCTCATGCAAAGACGACACACACACACACACACACACGGGTGACGCATTTCCCGGTTTCAGCCTTTAATCTGCCGCTGGCTTTATCTCCCTCTTTCACTTCTCACACAACCTTTACACACAGCCAGCACTCCTGTAAGCATTCCGCTGTGTGTGTGTGTGTGTGTGTGTGTGTGTGTGTGTGTGTGTGTGTGTGTGTGTGTGCAGCCTAATCTCAGGTGTAAGTGAATTTGCTGTCTAGCACTGTCAGGCAGGGCCTCCTGCTCAGACTGAGGCTTCCTCTGTGGCGTCAACGAACACTTCCTGTGATGGACACCCCCAACGTCAGACATCAGAGGAGAGGAGAGGAAAAGAGGAGAGGAGAGGAGAGACAGAGAGGAGAGGACAGGAGAGGAGAGGAGGGAGAGGAGAGGAGAGGAGAGGACAGGAGAGGAGAGGAGGGAGAGAAGAGGAGAGGAGACAGGAGAGGAGAGGAGAGGACAGGAGAGGAGAGGAAAGAGAGGAGAGAGAGGAGAGGAGAGGAGAGGAGAGGGGAGGGGAGGGAGGGGAGGAGAGGGGAAAGACATGATAAAGAGATGAGAAAGGAGAGAGGTAAAAAGAGGGAGGGAGGAGGGTGAGAAGAGCGGCGGAGGAAATGACATGGGAAAAGAGAGAGAAAAGGAACAAAAGGCAGAAGCAATGAAGAGAAAGAGGAGGAGGGGATTGCAGGTGAGAGGAGAAAAAAAATGATAGACTGATAGAGGAAGGAGGGGAAAAAGGAATGCAGAGGTTGATGGAGGAGTGGAGAGGAGAGGAGAGGAGAGAAGAGAGAGAGGGACTGACGGCGCTGAGGAGACTTACCTTGGGCCTTTGCCACATCCGATGCGTTCCCCCTTGAAGTAGACGGCCACAGTATAGGTCCTGGCATGAGACGGCCCTACTGTCTGCAGTGTCCTGTAGAACACACACACACACACACACACACACACACACACACAGACAGACAGACAGACAGACAGACAGACAGACAGACAGACAGACAGACAGACAGACAGACAGACAGACAGAATCAGAATAAGCTGCAACAGCATAAAAAAAGAAAGGTGTAGCTAGGTATAGAGAGGGAGACAGGGTAAATAACACAGGGAAAAAAAGAACAGTAGAAGGAGGTAAAGAAGGAGAGACGGGAAGAGACAGAGAGGGCCTCATTTACTAACAGGATTGCGCCCATTTCAGGCGTAAAATAGCGGGTAAAGACATAAAACCGTATTTCCAAAGGAGGCACACCTGAGTAAAAGCGCAGATTACCGCTGCTGGGAGGGTATAAGGGAAAGTGGGTGTTCGTCGCAAAGAGAATGGGAGGAGATGCGTAAAGTGCGCCTAATTGTGTATTAGTAACGAAACAAGAGGTGTTTCAGCATGACATATCAGCTGCTAAATGAAAACTATGTGCCTGCGAGAAATAATAAAAAAAAAAAAACGAACATCAGAAATGTTATTTTTTTTTTAATGTTTATTTTTGATATATAATTTAATATAGGCATATACAAACTGTCCCACCAGCTAGCTGTTACCCAGAATCACCGCTCATTGTATGGTTTAAACCGTATTTTCACTTATAGTTCAAGCACACCGAGTACAGTGCACTAGTGATGGAAAGTTCGGATCATTTTACCGACTCGGTTCTTTGAATCTCGTTCAGTAAAATGAACGAATCTTTTTTCGAGTCATTCGTTAATTTTCGGGGGGGGGGTGGTAAGATAAATTCCTGCATTAAAATAATGTATCATGACAGTCTGGATGATTTGAAGTGATCCTTTATTTTCACACTAGCATTCAATTATCACGGCATAACTATTACGCTGAACTCTAAGTAAAGTACTAAAAAGTTAAAATAACGAAACCTGTAATTATTACCTGTGAAGGAATATCATTCACGTCTTACTAAACCTAGCCACGCGAAAGTGAACGAGGTAAACAAATCCTTTCTGTTTCCTCTTCTGAGCGCAGGTCACGTGAAAAATGATCCTAAGATCCGTATCCGAAGACCCAGTCAAAATGAACGAATCATTTCTGTTTTCTCTACCAGGTGCTGAGCCTATGCAGGTCACGTGAAAAATGAACGATGAACGATGAACGATGAACGAATCATTGATCTACTCGCTACCAGTGCTGAGCCTATGCAGGTCACGTGAAAAATGAACGATGAACGATGAACGAAAGATTTACCCGAAGACTCGGTTGGCAGATGAACGAAACATTGACCCGAAGACACGGTCGGGAGGTGAACGATTCGTTCATCTGCCGGATACAGATCTTTAGATCATTTTTCACGTGACCTGCATTGGTTTAGTAGAGGAAACAGTTACCTTATTCTCTTTCGCGTGACCGCTGTTTTTAGTATAGAAACGTGAATTATATTCGTTCACAAGTCATAATGACTGGTTTTGTTATTTTTCACTTTACATTTACACTTACAGTTTAGTGCAGTGTAATTGTTTTGCTGTGATAATTAAATGCCAGTGTGATAATAAATGACAATTTAAAACCATACAAACTGTCATGTTGTACTGTATTAATAGAGGTTTTTCTTTAAAAAAATATGATCTGCCACACAAAAGCTGTCAGTCATGGCTGTCTCCAAGGGGACCGTGGCCCTTCTCCACCCTCCCCCACAGTTTTGCACTAGGTGACCTGCAAGTCATCTAGAAGTTAGTGTGTCGCTTTGAATGAAATGCCAAATAAAATGTGATGTAAAATGTTTTTATTATAACCCAAAATCCCAATATTGCACCATGTTACATGTATTAATAATTGACTCTTTGCATATAATAAATAATAACACAAAGATGATCCAAAGATCCGTATCGAAGACCCAGTCAAAATGAACGAATCATTTCTGTTTTCTCTAGCTACCAGTGCTGAGCCTATGCAGGTCACGTGAAAAAATGATCTAAAGATCTGTATCGGCAGATGAACGAATCGTTCACCTCCCGACCGTGTCTTCGGGTCAATGTTTCGTTCATCTGCCAACCGAGTCTTCGGGTAAATCTTTCGTTCATCGTTCATTTTCACGTGACCTGCATAGGCTCAGCACTGGTAGCGAGTAGATCAATGATTCGTTCATCGTTCATCGTTCATCGTTCATTTTTCACGTGACCTGCATAGGCTCAGCACTGGTACCACTTGGTTGGCAGAAGGATCATTTCCCACGTGACCTGCATTCAACGAATCATTTCTGTTTCCTTGGCTGAGCCTATGCAAGTCCCAATGCGTGGCCACGAGAAAATGAACGAATCTTTTTTGAAAGGACTCGTTACTCTTGAGTCCTTGTAAGGATTCGTTCAAAATGAACGAATCGTTCACGAACGACACATCACTACAGTGCACACCTTCTGCGTAGGAGTAACGGGTATCTATTCAGGAAAAGTACTTGTACTCGAAGTACACTAACTAAACTACCGGTAAGTAAATTGTAGAGACAGAGCAGCATATTCATTTCACCTTCCATGTTTATTTTGACGTTATAGCCTCTCGAGCGCAAGCTACCCCCAGTGCCATGGCAACCAAACGTCTGAACGCTTCAGTTTCCCCTGTCCAGGCTACAACTCCAGTTTTCAAATGTATCCGCCTAGGGCAGCGTTTTTGAAAAGCATTGTTTTCAGTGCTGGAAAACGCCGTTTTAAAGTGAGGGGTGTTGTGTATTCCTACAAGACTATTTAACGGGATGCTACGGAGCAGTTAACCTGGCTATTAAGTATCCTAGCTATCTCTAGCTTAGGGAACCATCTTAACAGTTTGCCATTGCCTGTGTGTGATTAACTAATATGTGTGAATATGAACTTGTGAACATAAACTTGTTAACATAAACTTGAAACTGCACAGGCACCCTGGGGGTAACCATAGCAACCCAGAAACTCAATGTTCGCTGAAAAGATTAATTTCCCCAAATCAGCTCACCAATAAAAGACAGTCTTGAATTCAAAGTGATCACAACTTTTAGTGTGGACGGAAGGGCTAAACGGAGAAATATTTATGAGTATCTATATTTACCCGGGTTAGTTTGCTGTAACCTCGTGAACCAAAAGCTCTAATTCTAATTCATCATCCATGGTGGCAGGAACACGCAGGCTCTTTCTTCCCTATTTTAGCGGAGCGCTAAATAACACTAATGGGCGGTGTTAGGCACTGATTACGACGAGGTTCTAAATACCACGGAAATATACCGTGCGGTATATGCGGTTTGGCAAAAGCGCAGATTAAGCTGCGGTCGCAATGTTAGTAAATGAGGCCCAGAGAGAGGTAGAAGTGGACAAAGTGAGAAGTAGAAAGAGCGAGACAAACAGAGAGAAAGAGACAAAAAAAGAGAGAGGTAAGTGCTTTGTGCTCCGCAGATGAAAGGAGAAGAAAGCAAGGGAGTAAAGAGACTTTGTGCTGGAGAGAGGGATATATTTATCTGTGGGCGATTGTCATAGTTACACCCTTATACACACACAAACACAAGCACAAACACAAACAATTTTCTTCAGGAGAGAAGATGATTGTCCTGAAACACGGGACAGAACACCGGGGAATAAATAAATAAATAAATAAATAAATAAACAGGAAATTGTTAGGAAGTTCTTCGAGGAGTAAGAGTTGTGGTTTCTGTAAATTGTAAACAACGCACTCCATCTGAAATACACACACGCAAACACACACACACACACACACACACACACACACCCATACCAGACTACTCTATCCCAAGCCAGAGTAAACTAATAACCAATCACAACAACAACCTCAACAGCAAAACATTTTTTTAAAAAGTCAACCCCAATCCAGTGTACGGCTTATCAAACCTCCCGCCTTCGCGACGGCACCTTTTCAATAATTCATCCCGTGATCTATCGGACGAGCACTCGTTCGGTGCGAACCTAGTGATCGTAAAAACCGAAGCGGAGGTGAAGCGAGGAGAAGCGGTACCAGGCACGACAGGGACTGGGACGGGGCGCGGGGCGAGCGTGTTTGTCATTAGCATGTACACGCGCCGGTGGGCCTGAGCCGTGTGCATTATTCACAGCCAGTTTACTTACTGCCTGTCTGCGCTGCATTTTTCATGTGCTCTGGTCATTTTGGGCTCTGTATCAATAATTTAACCCCCCCCACCACCCTCTGCCGTCTTCACCAACCATGCATGCACACACACACACACACACACACACACACACACACACACACACACACACACACACCTCTTGGTTACGTGTGGCAAGAGCCGAAGCACGCTCAATCTCTCGCTGCCACACCCCATGCGCTCGCTCTGTGTGTGTGTGTAAGCATATGCTTGAGTAGCACACATAAACACACACACTTCTGCAGGAGAGGATGTGTTGTGGAATGAATGCACTCAGGTGGAGTGATGTTAACACATGCTGTCCTTGGGAAAAAGAAGCTCTTTTCTGCACAGAGGTGCTGGTTTGCATATGCACAAAAATAGAAACACACACAGCAATTTCACACACAAACACAAATTCTATAACTCTATGCTGGACTCCTCCACAGAGTGCTTGAACCAGACAGGTCGTGGAAAGGTCTTGAGAGTGTATGCGCGAGTGTATGTGTGTGTGCGCGCAATGGACTTCAGGTGGTAAGCTTGTCAGACCAATCAATACTGCCTGCGGTAGTGTGAAAGTCAGCATCAATTTCGTGCGCACACACACACACACACACACACACACAAACTACCACTCTCCTTCCCTCTCACTCACACTCTGTGTTCTTCTTGCTTTCTTCATTGTTGCCATGGAAATGCACATTCTATCAAGGGACCTAGGAACAGTTTGTCAAAAGACACTCTCTCCTGGACCTATCGCCTGATCTCAGATTGTGTGTATGTGTGTGTGTGTGTGTGTGTGTGTGTGTGTGCGGGCGTGTGTGTGTGTTATGTGATTATCTGTCAGAATAGCAGCTGTTTCTCTTTTAAAAGTGCATTCATAGGAAGGGTTGATTTGTGCCAAGGTCAGAGCATAGGTATAGGGTGGTTGATGAAAAAAAAAAAAAGAGGAAATAATAGAAGCAAAAGCATCTCCTGCAGCAACCCTGACATGTACGCGCGCGCACACGCACGCACACACACGCACCTTGGAACACACACACCAGGCCAAACCTAATTCACTTAAATTCACACACACACACACACACACACACACACACACACACACACACACAGACATAGATACACACAGAGACACACACACACACACTCACAGACAGACACACACAGAGGCACACACACAGAGACACACACACACACACACACACACACACAGAGACACACACACACACAGAGAGACACACACACACACACCACACACACACACACACACACACACACACACACACACACACAGAGACACACACAGAGACACACACACAGAGACACACACACACACAGAGACACACACACACACACACACACACAGAGACACACACACACACACAGAGACACACACACACACACAGAGACACACACACACACACACACACACACACACAGCAAATCTCGTCTGCAACCAGGAGGGAAGCAGGTAGAGCCTGAGCCTGACACAGAGAGGTACGAGAGGTGAATGGAACAGGGGACAGAGACAGAGCAGGGAAGTAGTCAAAGAGGGTGAAGATGAAGGGATGCAGGGAGGAGAGATGATGGCGGCGGGGCGGGCGGCGGGGCGGGGCGGGGGCGTTACTTGTAGAGGGGGATGTCGGGCTCCTTGCCCTCGGTGCGGAGCGTCAGGCAGCACTGCTGCAGCTGGGACTTGGGGTCGTTCCAGTCCTGGTTGAGGATGAACTCCTGCGGAGAGGAGAACCCACAGATCCCACTCAATAAATAAAACACCGTCAACTCATATCAAACCAGAACTCTGCCGCTCCAAACAGATCTATATGGATCTCTGCTCCCTTTCCCTTACTTCTTCCCTACCTTCCCATATCTTCCCCATCTGTTTCTCTCTGGCTGAACGTCTCGCTCTCACTCTCTCTCGCTCTGTCTCTCTCCTTTCCACTTTGTCTCCGGGTAGTTGGAACAAATCACAGGCTGTTTAAGATGGGAGTGTGGCGTAGAGACAGGACTCCCAGGTGTGTTCAGCTGACACACACACACACACACACACACACACACACACACACACACAGTAGTGCGTTCAGCTGGGACGTCTAAAAGCTCTTCCATTAGCACAAATGCAGGCAGCGAAGTCCCGGGCTTCAGCTGTCCGTTCCCGTTCTTCGTCCTCGCAGATTGGCTCGCTTCTGGAAGAGACTGTTCTCTCTCTCTCTCTCTCTCGCTCTCTCTCTGCATCCTCCACAGTCCGCTGCCTTTTGCGTTCCTCTTCATCTCTTCCTGTATCTCCGTCTCGCCCCTTGTTTTGTTCCCTCCAGGTGACCTCTGTGACTCTCCTCCTCACCATCTCCTTCCAGGTTCATGCCTTCTTACCTCACCCCAGTCATTATTTCTTCCCTTTTTCTCACTTGATTTCTGATTCCCTCCCCCCCCTCTTTAATTTCATTCTTCTTCTCTCTCTCTCTCTCCCCTTTTCCTTATAACCTCCAAGTTCGTTAATAATACTAGACCATGAAATAAGAACATGACCAGATGTCAAACCTCCTCCTCCTCCCTCCCTGTGTGGTATCCACAGGGGGGGGAAATCCCTTCTTTTAACTACATGACCGTAGGGGTCAAGGTAATATGTGAATGTACAGCTAATATATAAGCTGCTGTGTGTGTGTGTGTGTGTGTGTGTGTGTGTGTGTGTGTGTGTGTGTGTGTGTGTGTGTGTGTGTCCAAACTGCGTACATGCTCTTTGCCTGTGTGTATGTGCCACTGCACAGGACTAATACCTACTCACACAGCCAGACAGCAATTAACATGGCATATCATGGTGGTGCAGCTATAGAGTGCTGTGTGTGTGTGTGTGTGTGTGTGTGTGTGTGTGTGTGTGTGTGTGGTGTGTGTGTGTGTGTGTGTGTGTGTTAAGGATAAGCTGAAGGAGTGAAACCACAGTTGTAAGTGTGGAACTAGCAGCCTTTGGTTTTCACAGGATGCCTCATTAACAGAATTCAGCAAACTGCTACACACTAGCAAGGACTGGTCTGGGAGTGAGAGAATGAGAGAGAGAGAGAGAGAGAGAGATTGAGAGAGAGTGAGAGAAGAGAGAGAGACGAGAAAGGAAGGAGAAGATGTGATAGAGCTGGGAGGTGTGTGTGTGTGTGTGTGTGTGTGTGAAGACAAAACACACCTTAAGTCGAGGGAAGAAGCAGACGTTCATAAAGGTATGGACGTACTCCAAGTCCTTGTCTATGTACAGAGCTGCAATGAAAGCTATTGAGAAGGAGGAAGATGGACACAGTGAGGTTAAGGAGCAACAACAGAATCATAACACCCAAACAACCACACACACACACACAGACAGACAGAGGCCTGGTCTTCAGAAGTTGGCATTAGCAAGGAAGCCTAAGGACAACACAACTCCAGTCATTTGTGAAACCAAGAAAGGTGGAGAAAAGAAAAAACAGTTGAAGTTAAGGAGCCAGAAAATAGTTCACTTCAAAATGAGACTGAAATACATTTATCACATCAGTTTCACTGCACGGCTGAGGGCCGCCAACACACACACACACACACACACACACCACACACACACACACACACACACACACACACACACAGCTCCTGGCCCTGCACGCAGTCATGACCAAAAAGATCTGTCAAACTGGTGACATTCCATCACTCATGCACTTTTCACTCTTTCTCCCTCCCTTTCCCTCTCTCTCTCTGTCTGTCTTGTTCTGTCCATCTCGCCTGTCTATCCGTTTGTCTGTCTGTCTCTGTCTGAACTATTCAGTTAAGCTGTTTCATCTAGTGGAGAGCCAGCGGCTGGAGGGCAGGCTTGTCTTTCTTTCTATATCTCTCTCTCTCTGCTCTCCCTCTCTTCCTTCGCTCTCCCTCTCTTTCTTTGCTCTCCCTCTCTTTCTCTGCTCCCCCTCTCTTTCTGTGCCTCAGTAGACTGGCCTTTGAAGATTATATGGAGGGGATGTGTTGTGCTATGTTGTGATGTACTCCTGTGTGTGCGCGTGTGTCAGGGTTTCCGCAAGGATGTTTTGTTGTTGTCGGCCTGGTTAATTCATTTTACCAGAAAAATTTGAAACTTAGGTTGATGAAACACTTAGGTTGATGAAAGAATGACAACGACCTCAAATCAGTTTGACTATTTTACTTAACACTACCTAACAGTATGAGATTAAGCAAAACAAACCGTAATGATGACTTGAGATAT
>NC_045168.1:21243277-21248277 GCF_900700415.2 Clupea harengus
TGGCCTTTTTCAGGGAAAGAAAAAGCACCAGCTCACTAGTGACTGTCTGTAGTCTCATATTTTATGCTTGGCCCAGCACTGAGAAAAACCTGCTTGAGGCCCTGACATGGAGAGATTATACTCTCTCCGCACATCAGAACAGGATATGGTTGGGTGTATGTCTACATCCTTTGAAAACACCTGTTGTGTAGAATATCTGTGGAGTTAAAGCAAAAAATTAAGAATCTTAAGAAATGAACTGCTCATAAATAGGGTTATCATGTCATCGTTTCAGATCAATACAAACCTGATGGGAAGATTTCAAATACAAAACAAGATACTGGTCTCCACCCTGTCCAGGATATATATTCTGAAATATGTGTTTCCTTTGTTTTGCCCTCTCTTGTGTTTCTGTTCCTTGTGTTTGCTTTCTTGGTTGGCCATGTGCTTCTTTGTTTACTTCCTGTGTTCCATGTGCTTTCGTTATCCCATGCGCCTTTGTTCGCGCCCTTTTCATTACTGCCTGGCTGGTCTCGTTGTTACTGCCCACCTGTGTCTCGTCTTCTATTTTAGCCCTGTGTATTTAAACCTTAGTGTTTCCTGAGTTGTTTGTCTGTCAATGTTTGTGGGTACACTTTGATTGTGTCTGTTCTGGCTTGCTGCCCTGTAGAGATGGCAAAAGTGGAACATCCAAATTGTTCGAGCAAAACGAAACAATTGTTCTGAACTGATTTGAACGGATTTAACACGTCTATCAAGAACACAACAGTATCAAGAATGACAGTGTTTGCCGCGAAACGCCCTAGAATATTTGAACGACCAAAACCATGTGTTGATATGATATTATTTGGCTTATATTTGATATATGTTTCTTAAACTTAACAATGGGTTACATTTTTTAAAAGCAGTCTAACAAATTCCCCTTCTGGGTAGCTTGCAAGGTAGCTTGCAAATCATGAAGCTGTTGGAGGGCTGTTGGACTTTCAACTCTTGCTTGCTTCTCCACCAGGCTTCTTTGTAGCAGCCTGACCATAAGAATGACCTATATGCAAAATAAAATGAATGACAAGGAAATGTAAAACATAATGTAAACCATTTTGAAGTAACTACATTGAAATATAAGTCTCATATGTCTCATAAAATAAGAGACCCACCTCAGATGCTGAGATATTTTTTAATTTTGACAGCTCAGTGGTGGCTACTAAAAATTGCTATAAAACATCAACACAAGTAGTAATTCTCTTGAACAGAGAGGTTCAATGGCTGTTGAGGACAGTGCTGTCACCACTGCTTCTCTCTGCTGAAGGATTCTCTGAAACATCATGTGTATGTACTGTTCCATCTGGTCTCAATTTATTGGATTATTATATCCAGCCGTTGGTGATTCAAAGCAAGCTTTTCTTTCGCTGTTGTACTTGTTTTGAAAAAAAAAAAAGATATATGTGGTGGTTTCAAGGTCAGTGGTGTTTATCGTCAAGTTCAAAACAACTCACTCATAGAAGTTTAAATTTGTTCACTGAGGCAACGATATTTGCTCTTTTGTCTGTGACAAAAGCTGTGACCTTCTCTGTGATTCACCACCACTCTCTATGAAAGTGTTCCTTGGCCTCTGCAATGTTCTGGGTTGTGTGTGTGTGTGTGTGTGTGTGTGTGGGTGTGTGTGTGTGTGTGTGTGTGTGTGTGTGTGTGTGTGTGTGTGTGTGTGTGATTATGTGTGCCTTTGAAAGTTTAAAATAGCCCAGCATGGCCGGTGACCCCTATAAGGGCATCTGTGTTTAGTGAGGTCCACATGTCTTATGTCAGGGCAATGTATTCACAGGTGGACACGTCACTGATAACTTGAAGTTTTGTTTCCATATATCTTTTGGACACCATGGTTTTCAGAAAATTTCTGCTGGAAAGCACATAGGATGGGTGCAGCTTTTGTACAAAAAATGTTATCCTCAACAATCGAGAATGGCTGCTAATATTTAATGATCATATCCACCATTGCTTCATCAAGCTCACTCTGCCTGGGCGTTTAGGCTTACAAATGTAAACATTTATGTTAAGAAAATGTTAGTCCAATTTGCAAGAATTGTTCAGAAGAACTGTGGAAGTCACTGCCAAATGAGAAGGCATACCATCTATTCCACATTCATTTTGTGTAGTAGGCCTAGGTCTGGTCCAGGCCATATTATTCCCTCCTCTTCCTCAGTTAGGGATTGTTGCAGTATTATTAAAGGACAGAGTTTGGTCTCATGTCACATTTTACCTTATGAGGGGTGATACGAGAAAAATGCTCCCAAACCACATAGCGACCTTTTCTGCCAGATATCATATTCAACTAATCCCTTTTCTTCAACAGAGTCAAATTATCTGTGGGATGTTCCTCGTACAGTGAGGGGTCAATTTCACAAATCAGGGTTCTCAAGCCAAAAAATAGCCATTGCCACAAAGTCATACAATAGTTGTCGCTCTATCTCTCTCTGTCTAACTCTCCCATACACTACCGACAAATACGTTGTGGGAATCTTGACTTTTTAAAGCATTCTTTTCCGGCTAGTGGCCTCACCTCTGTAAGAGTAGATATAAATTATTAAGTCAGAGTTGGTGTTCTTTAAACCGGTGCACTCCAAAGCCCTAGTACTCTGCCTGAACAGCAATGGTGGAAGTTTTAACAAAGCGTGGGCCATTGTCTACCATATGTTTGCAGAGAGGAGCTTACAAGGGAATTGTTAAGGGGCTGTTTCCCAGTGTAGGCCATGTCCGATGTGTCAGGCAATCACTGAACCCTGTCCTGGAAGTCTTTCCTGAAATACCTGAGGGATATGAATACTCCGTGTGTTCTGTGTAGGAGGGCCTTTTTGCCAGACCCCCCACTGCCCAGA
This sequence comes from Clupea harengus, assembly GCF_900700415.2. Lineage (NCBI taxonomy): Eukaryota > Metazoa > Chordata > Actinopteri > Clupeiformes > Clupeidae > Clupea > Clupea harengus. Next base: position 21,246,127 of record NC_045168.1, read on the forward strand.
GACATTATGTTGTACAAGTATAACCGTAGACACTGCACAGACCAAGGGGTGCTCATACACACATGCTAAAGAATGCTTGGCTGACCACATAAGCATACTGTCAGGCTTGTTGGATGTCCTATCAGAGCTCACTTTAAGCTGTGTCATTGATGTCTAGATTTTGTTATGTTGTCACAGAGCACACACAGAAACATGCAGTGGTTTTATAACACCAACACTACTCTGATACTCTGCACTTTGCAAGAGAGGTACATCTGTGTGATGCTTTTCAAGGTCCTTATACCACTAAGCTGCAGGCCACAGGCTGTTTTGGAGAGGCTGCTAAGATAAGCATTGTTCAACAGGATCCATGTGTTTGCTCAATTACACATGAAGGGATCAAGCCAGAGAGTCTATGCACATAAGGCATGCACTGAGTCAAATGTATAATGGGCAGCACAGGAAGATGCCATAGATAAACTCCAAGGGTGAGAGAGCGATGAACTAATGAGGATATGTGTGTTTTGTCATTGTTTACCTGTGGCTCTTTACCACTACAGTGGAGGTGTAAAAACCCTGTGCCATATGAATGTAAAGAGAAGGGGCTGCAAGATGGATTTCTACTAGCCAGATTTGTGTGAACCCCTATCCCTAACTCTGAATCATTATTTAGGCCTAATTCTGGTGTTGGGGCATTATTTTGCCTGGCGCAATCTGACACATTTGAACAGATAAGAGCAAAGCTTTTTTTATGGATAAAGAGATCATTAGAAGTTAGAAAGATCCGATGCAAGCAAGCATTTGGAATTCTTCCCCTTGTGCTCTTGAACATGACACCTTTGTCTTTCTTCCTTATTCATTAACTAATTTTCTACCCTGCCCTTCAATGCTTTACTTCCAGGACATTCACTTTTTTTTTTGAGACTCAAATTAAGGTGAAGCCCACCGGTTTTAATCATGAGCAGAGATCCCTCTGAAGTCAGCTCGAAATCGGACATGAGACTGAACATAAAATGAATTCCTCGCGTGGCTTCAGAGGGGCCAGCCTGATGCTGTTCTTTTATCTCCTAAAGAAAAAAAAATGTTTGAAGTGATTCTACAAGGCACTGGTTCCATCATACTTTTGCTGATGCAAGAATGAGAATAAGTCTGAGTTTGCCAGTTATAGGAGTCACAGTATTAAGTTGAAGTTGAATAAAATCACGACAGAGGAGGGAATGAGAAATGATGAGCATCAAAGGCTACAATAACTCACTCAATTAAACACTAAATTCAGTATCTACAGCAGTAAACATTAGCTATGTTCGACCCTCTGGACGTGCATTCAGCTCTCAGCAGCAGCCATCGACTGATACGTTGGGTCGCATTTCATAAAAAGTTGGATACAGTCCTGATCATGAGGAGAATGTTGGTGTAAATCAGTTTGGTAACTGTAAGTTTGAGCTTCTGTCCCAATACATCGACTTCCAACATGCCTCTCATATGGAAATTAACTGACGTTTTCCTCCATCAATTTTCACTATCTCTCTTCTACCAGAGTCCAACCCTTTCATTCTTCATTTTCTACAGGATTTTTGCCTTTTTCTCTTTTGTCTGTGTGTATGTGGACATGTGGGGGCACTGTCTGCTCATGGTCCATGACCCTGCCTATCAGGACGAGGGTCTAATTATTGGCCCATGAATGACTTGTGAGCTGTGTACTCATGCTCCATGACATTTCCTGACAGGACTAAATTCTTTCTTGGATTTAAATGTCAGAAACTTGTCTAACTTGTCTAATTCTTTACTTCTGCACCCACTTCACTCTTAAAGACATGTTTACTTGTTTTGTTTACTTAATTATTTTTAAACCATTACATGTTGCCGTTCATTTGAAACGGCTATACGAGGACCTAGCTGCATTAGGATAGTATCATCCATTATCGAGTAGTGAGACAGGAAATGCTGTAATTGAGCACCATGTTTAGTTGTCAAGTGGGCAGACTCCCTTTTCCCTGAGGGTGGTATACGGTCGTTAGTTACACACGTTTACTTCCTAATTACCAGGAAGACTCTCTCCGTCTTGCCACATTGTCTTCAAGATCGTATCTTTTTCACTAAAGACCCCCCCCCCCCCCCCCCCCCACTCCCCTTCCAGGCCTCCAGCTCCAGCAACCAGCTGCATCAGCACTC
>NC_045168.1:21250777-21258277 GCF_900700415.2 Clupea harengus
GAGATTAAAGAGAGATAGAGAGAGAGAGAGAGAGGGAGGGAGGGAGGGAGAATGAGAGCAGGAGAGAGAATGAGAGAGAGATTTGTGTGTGTTTTTATGGAAGGGGTGAGTTTGCGAGTTTCAAGAGAAACAAACATTTGAAAAGACTTAGAAGCTTAGATAAAGCATGATACAGATGCGGGCACGAGACAGAGGGGATTGGGGAGGCAGAAAGAGAGAATGCACAAGAGAGACGGAGACGCAGAAAGAGTGACAGGTGTTCCCCCCTCGGGACCCGAGAGACTGTTGCCACCCAGCTACTCGACAGACTGGCAGCCCTTCAGCAGAGGAGAGGAGAGGAGAGGAGAGTTGAGGAGAGGAGAGGAAAAGAGTTCAGGGGAGGCTAGGAGAACAGAAGTAATAAGCTGGAAAAAAGCAATAAACTACCAATGCGGTACACGATGAAAAAAAACAGAATAAAGAAAGCCCACTTTATTGAAAGAGCCGTGGGTTTGCTGTTGGTGCGGAGAAGCCTTTGTGAGTGCTGCTGACTTTCCATATTTACTGAGTTCATTCTGGTTTGGAAGTAATCCACTGGGTCATAGTTGCATGATTGTACCTATAGATGACCCAATTGTATAACATTTTAAAATACGCTATGTACTCTATATAATATTGAGTGATAAACTCAATTATCCTTCCTCTCAATGAACTCACCGTTTGATCAAACACCAGAGGCTTACAAAAATGGTAGAAGCCGAGTTGCTCGCTGTAAGAGTCTTTGGCGTCGTGTTGAAATAGCATTTTATATTTCTGCCTTGTCATCTGTTCCTCTTTCTTTCCCTTTTATTCTCTTTCACTCACCCTTACATTCATGTCAGTATTGAGGTCCTATTTTACCTGTTCTTGCGTCTCATGTGTCCATGTTGTTTCTCATTGATCCTGTCATTTTCAATTTGGTAAAAGTATCTTTTACGAACACACAAAACAGAGAGAGAGGTGAGGGCTGTTTGGTATAGTAAGGGTACTGCATGCTTCTGTGTGTGTGCTGATATGTGTGTGTGCCGGTGTGTGCGCAGATGTGTGTCTGCTGATGTGTGTGTGCTGGTGTGTGTGCAGATGTGTGTGTTCCGGTGTGTGTGTGACGGTGTGTGTGCAGATGTGTGTGTGCTGCATATGTGTTTGCTTCTGTGTGTGTGCTGATGTGCGTGTGCTGATGTGAATGACAAGCCTGTAAGAAGTTCCCAACATGGCGCGGGGGCATGCTGGTATTGGGATATTTTGTTGTTGTTTATGCTGTCATTGGTAAGCTATGGCCTCCCTCTTGTGTTCAGTATGTGTCGTGTGTCATTTTAATGCCTTAGTTTAGCCCCACTTATTGTAGCGTAGTTGAAATCATCATTGTGTGTGTTGTGTTTGTGTCTGTTTAGTGGCCAATAAATGGCAAACCTGGGATCGTGCGGTGTATGGGATACGGGTCCTTTGTATCCACCTCCCTTCTTCTGGGCTAGCTGACTACAATGTGTTCTCTCTGAGGTTCATGTATTTGCTGCAGAGGCACTGCAAGAAAAGGACTCTGTTTTCTATACTTTTGATGAGTTTGCTAGCACTCTTACCTAGCTTCACATAACGACGACCAAATATTCTTCATTATTATTTTAGCACACTCTAACTAAGTGTAAGTTATTCCACAGAACATTCACAAGTGTCTTATAACATCATTTTGCTGGAAGGGTAAACAAGGTTCACGTTTGAAAGACAGGACAGAAATGTCTGGAACAGCAGCATATCGAAAAGATTCCAGGAAGCAATGGCTACAGCTACAGTTTATGCAAGTCAGTAAAACATTTATCTTGCACATAACAGATACTAAATAGCATACTTTATTAAGCCATTGCCTTTGGAATCTGAGAATCAATACTTGATGATTCACCTTACTGTGTTTGGCCTGTTGATTACCAAGAAGAGATGGAGACACAGATAAGCATGGGTTCTGGCAATTTGGCCTCAGGTTGGCAACTCACACACACACACACACACACACACACACACACTCACAATACGCAGCACAATGTTAAACTATACTCACTTCCTCAAGCTAATCAGTGCAGGGCTTTCTGCAAATTAATCAGATCTTAATCTTAATGTTCTCCTGATGAACAAAGAAGCTTTTTGCAGCCATGAAGAGAGATGATGTGAAATGAAATGAAGTGTCGGGCCTAATTGCTGGACTCCCTTTAAAAGACAGGTGTCACCACCAAGACCAAGCTCCCTTCTAATGTACCTTGTCCACTAAGTGTAACCATACTTACGTTATCCCGTGTTTGTGATCTAAACAATAGCAAACGTCACAGAATGCCATAAGTGCGGCTAAGTACACACTGAGCCTTGCTCTTTGGCATTGTGGTCAAGTTAGAGGTTTATTACCCTGTAGACAGGGATGCCCATCTAGGTGAGGTCTCTCTTTGCCACATACAAGCAGGAACACCTCCCCCAGGGGTGTCTGCTATGCCATAGAGTGGACTTACAAATAATTGCCAAATTAAGCAGATTAAGAAGAAGAAGAAGAAGAAGAAGAAGAAGAAGAAGAAGAAGAAGAAGAAGAAGAAGAAGAAGAAGAGGGTAAAGATCAGACAGCCCAACACTGCTGTAATTAATTGCTACAAGCCGAGTGGGCAGTGCAGTGTAAGGCTAACGACCGCGGCAGCTCAGGTGTCAGGAACTCCTGACAGAGTCCGTGTTCTGCAGGTGGCACTGATGGCACAGTGGGCTCAGCAGGCACATCCCCTCCTGCCTGATTCAGCACCTGGACAGATGGAGCTCAGAGCAGCTGGGGCACCAGCATCCTCAAAGGCCACTGGGTAAATGAGGCAGATACGGACAGCAGTGGGAACTAGTCGTATTCATCACACCTGGAAGTCCTACAATTCCCATAAGCACTGTAGTTAATGGGGCTTAAAAATACAGAATGGCAGAGGAAAGTTTGATAAGAGGAAACGTGTACGGTAAAAGGGACGTGCCAAAATGGATAGGGATCTTATAAGCTCTCAGTAACAATGAAGCAGAGATGTCAAGCTCTGAGTGGAACTTAGGGTAGTGTACGCATGCGTGCACACACACACACACACACACACACACACACAGTGAGAGAGACAGAGAAAGAGAGAGAACTGTTGACATTTGAAGCTGACATTTTCTGCCAAAGTACTTTTCAAAAAGATAATGTTTCAGTATAAGTTTTGGTGTGTGGGAGCTCTTTTTTCCAATTGAAAACCACTTGAATAAAAATGGATCACCCATAAATCTATGCTCTAGCAGATTTATTCTTTTGCTGAAGATGGTTACATGGGTACAATTTGGACTGCAGCCTCTGCTGTCTACCCTGTACACTATGCTAGCCAAGATAACTGAATTGACATACAAAAGAGCTCTACTTCCTGTTATTCACTGAATCTTCATTGTTAGAAGATTCATGGATGACCATGGAGTGCAATTGTTTCCCTTTTCTTTTCATGTTGAATCTTCAGTATTTTGCACACAAAAAAGAATTGTTGCACAAAAACCAGTACCATCCTCAAGGCCGGTCAACTGATTGAAAAAGCATTATATATGCCAGGTGGGTTCTTATCATCTTGATTATGTGTGTTTATCTGAATGGGGAGGTATTTGAGTCAGGCAGAGGACAGCAGAATAGACAGAATACCTTCTCTCCTGGCCTCCTGACAAAGAAAGAGAGTAGTAAGCTCAAGTCCAAACATCCTGTCAGACTGCCTGGCCAATCTCGAATCCTTGCACAGTGGTCCAGTCCCCTGCCAGTGGTCCAATGCAATGCATTCCTGTAGATAAGGGTTTGTTGTACCTTAGTTCTCATGGCAATTCCTCACCTTTTTCACTGTTACCCCTCATGTGGTTAATGTTCACAACACAAGCAAATACTCAGGTAAGATACTATCCTTTTATTCTGAAGCACAGTACACATCACACAGTGGGGAGGGGAAAAAAGCACCTGAAAAAGACAACAGTGTAACAGTGGGCAGTGAGGGTGCGTTGGCTCAATGCATAACTGTCATTGTGATGGCAGAACAGTGTCTCCTTCAGTGGGCTGGCATTTACAACCAAATGACAGCTGGTAAAACTGCTCCCTACCCTCTTGCCATGGCTTTGACCTGTCTGGGTATAAGCAGTCTCAGAATTGTCCGATAGTTTTCACTTCTTAGCCATTTAAAATCTTAAAATACACTTCAAAGACTTCCCATGATTTAGCTTTCCTTTTCCATTACTTTCATGACATACTGGGTCAAGAACAGCAATGGAGAAAAAAATGACCTTTTAAGCTATCAGTGTGTGTGTGTGTGTTTGTGTGTGTTGTTGTTGTTGCGGTGTGTGTGTGTGTGTGTTTGTGTGTGTGTGTGTGTGTGGGATGGAGAGTGGCAGACACAGAGGGAACAGAAGCTTTCAAAGGACTCATCACCCAATGACAGAAGGGAGATTCAGCCAGAAGAAAGAAGAGAGCGGTATAAAGAAGGAGCCATGCTCTCCTGGAGTTAGCAGAGCATGTGCAATTAGCATGGGAAGACACGGCTCAGTTCTCGTAATGATGATGGACTGCCCCACACACGGGCTATGTACCCAAAGAGGACAAAACAGGCAAAGAGCACTGAAATGTGATTGGAGGAATGGAAAGATCAGAATAGCGCTGGAGATGAACCATTCATAGGGTGACTGCACACTGATTGGGATTGTGATGCTGGCAGACTCACCTGAAAGAAAGACAAAAAGAGAGAAAGAAAGAAAAAAAGGGGGGAAAAAACCAAATGGCTAAGAAAAACATCCAGTCTTTTCCTTCATGCAGTCTCTAGTCTCTAGGCGGTCCAGTGCTAATCTTGCCGAGCAGACCTGCAGTGGGTCATTCTGTGTTTCCTCTGGCTTTTTAAAATGCCACAGTGAGTCTGTGTGGCCCAGACACTGGGGATTAATAACCATCAGGGAGGACGCTGGCAGGGGGTAGCACACAGAGATGACCTCAGTCTTTTAGTCCACCTCCCTCAAACAGATATGCAGGTCAAAACAAATACCAGGTGCCCTGACGCCTACTGCCTTATATGCTAGAAGCCTTTTTTCCAGCTGAAAACAATAGTGTAAATTCAACTCCAACCCAGATCATCTAGTTTATGTTGTATTTAGTATATGTTCAGTTTTGAAAAAGTTACATGCTTTGTGTTTGAATGCTACCTTCAGTACCTATAAAGCTTTTCCTCTAGCAAAACACTATTTGGGTAACCTAAACCTTGTCGTATTTCCACTATAAGTAAATCAAGAGTCTGGCACTACCACAGTGTAGCAACTTGGAGTTAGTTCTGGTTAGATGCTGTCCAAATTTGAATCATATTTGATTTAAATAGTCTGCAAATAAGACCACATTTTTCATCATTTATAAAACCACTTTAATAATTTATAGTGAATTTCCATTGCCTGAGGCTTGACTTTGGAGTTTAGCAAAAAGGGTTTTCACTTCACAAAATGAACAAGTATACCCTTTTTGCAGATATTCTTATAGTTATATTTACCGTGAATATTTCTGAGTATTAATATTGTTGATACCACAACACCGTTGAATATGTGTATGGAGGTTACTTTTCAATACTTTTGAATTCCATCCCATTTACAAAAACAAAACAAAAAATAAAATGAACTGAAATGACCGGGATGACATGTTAACCTTCTGTTTTTCCATCAATGCCAACCTCTCTGAGAGAGACAGGAGAGAGAGAAAGAGAGAAAGAGAGAAAGAGAGAAAGAGAGAAAGAGTGAGAGAGAGAGAGACTGTGCTGTCTGTGAGTGTGTGTGTTTGTTTGTGTGTAGGCATGCAAACAGGGACCACGCCTATTCACAAAAGCAGTCTCTCTTCAGTCTTGTGTTGCTGTTGTTTACCCCAGTTATCAGAGAATACCCCTCCTGCTTCAGGAGTACCCTTTGAGCTCATGGGTGGGAGGACAGATACAGACTGCATGCTAATGACAGGTGGGCTGTGTTTGCGTTATCCAGCCTCAGACACACTGGAGTCAAGACAGACCATAATTAATCAGGGTTGTTTTCTATTCACTGAGAGTTAGAAAACAGAGTGAGCCTAATACATCAACGTGCCTGGGAAATGAAAGGTGATGTGAGGGCAGTGTTGTTTGCTGTCAAGATCATAAACCGAGAAATCATATAAAAAAAATCACTGCTGTAATGGATTTTTAAAAACGGCTGCATATGCTGTGAACAGGCTTTTACGAATCAGCAAAGCCCCTGACATTTTCAGACCTGCCATAAATAATACTTTTGAATAAAGAGTGAATATCGATGCGCCCAATCAATAAATAACATTACCACTTCCATTAGATATAGTCTATGTCTGACTTAGCCCATTGCAGCCTCAAATTAACTGATATCTCTGAATCGGAGGCCTGTTGACTTACATCCGTGATCTGCCTGATCAAGCCTCTATCCATCTTTCTCTTAAAGGTCAGGAAACAGCCAGCTGTATCCGTAATTAAAATCTCATCTCACTGTCAGACAGACTCAATAAAAAAGGAAGCTGTTCTCTTCCTGACACCATCAGTCAGGCCAGAACTAGGCTTGAGCGTGTGTGTGTGTGTGTGTGTGTGTGTGTGTGTGTGTGTGTGTCTGTAGGCATGTGCAATGCATGTATTTATGTGAGGGTTAGCTGCCTCCCCTGCACAAACTGGACATCATAGCCTCAGGGGACTGCTTGGACAGGCATGGACAGAGTTTATGCTGGAGTGAAACAAGACAATCTCACAGACTTATGACTAATGCGATATTTGTGTTTGTCCAGATGTCTGGTGGTGTATTTGTCACTCAATGGAGGCAGCCCGCAGTTCTGGTGAAAGGTTGTTGATATTTGAGCTCAAAAGCCACCCAAATGACATCCCTCCCTTCCGTGGTTCCGCAGCAACATGTTAATTGGCTGGGATTGTTTACGGCTCCGTCTGAGACACTATGTTTGTTTCCCATCTACAGAGTCAGGGCTGTGCACAAACACTGGAGGATTTTTTTTTTCAGCGCACAAACTGAACAGACAGCTAGAGGACTGTGAGGAGCAATTAGCAGAATCTGACAAAAAAAAAATGTATTGGATCAGAATTCCAGACTGCACCTTTAAAGGCGGGCTACGTTTTGAAAGTCTCTGTGTGAGGCTTCGGACTAGAGACAGGCTTTGCAAACCTTGTTGTTTAGATAGGGTTGATAGCACTCCCACACATGCTGTTTGCTCTAGATAGACAGCACTCCATCCAAACTCAAACTGTTTATCGACGCTTTAGAGGTGAACTGTGGAGGTGGTTTAATGGTGAATTAGAGTAGTGTATTGGTGTAGTAGTGAAGCCGTGATGGATTTGTATTTGTCTTAGTGTCAAATCCTCAATTTGTCAGAGGATTTCAGGCATGGTTGTGTGTTCATTCATTGAGTATACCCCCTGAGCTGGTTGCAGGGGGGATTTAGAAGGCCCTCTCCTA
>NC_045168.1:21263277-21285777 GCF_900700415.2 Clupea harengus
TGATTTTGTCCGAGCCTTATTAATACAAATTGGGGATCTTTGGCCACTAAAACTCTGTCTGTTGTAAAACATTTCACTCCTCTACATTCATGCACACCACGATTCCCGCCTGCTCATCGCTTGTCTAATGAAGCCAATCGGTGACCAGTCACCCTCTGACACCCGTCGGGAGGATTGATGTCAAAATTCACACGGAGTTTAGAAAGGACTACAGCAGCACCAGACGGAGATTCGTTTTAGCACACTATTTTTTTAAGAAGTTCTCTGCGGGGTAAGATAAACCTATTGTTCATATTAACGTTATTGTTCATATTAAAGCATTGTGCATTTTGCTGATGTGCAGTGAAACTTTACGGCCACAAACTTTCATGTCACTATATCACCTTTACCTTCCTAGTGATACCAATATGCACGTGAACAACTCCACAAGTTACTAGGGATAGCTAAATGCACGTAAACAATTTCACAGGTTAGCGGGGAGTTATATGTGCATAAACAATACTGGGATGCTTACTTAAATCGGCTGAACTGTCGCTCAAATAGATACACTGAATTATCAGCTTAAGGTTCATCGGTTGCAGGTAATAGTTTCGTTTGACTTGTTCACCGAGCACCTATGTTGCTCTGTATTAGTTACCTAAATCCCTGAAGCAGTCGCTGCGGTTGGATGCTGGACTGTGGTCGAGAATTTGAGTTAGCCCTTTTGCATTTGTGGCTAAAGGATCTATGTGACTCATATGCTGACTGAAGTGTACTTTTTCAATGAACGGTGATGTCACAGAATGTGTCTATGTTCCTTGGTGCAAGTAAAGGCGTACCGTTTAGTTGGCGCGTGGCAAATGACAACTCCCACACAGTGAAAGGTTGCCACGGGCTTCAGCAACATCGGTGAGGCGGGGGTGCTGATGATTGCGCTGTGGGAATGTTTAATATATCATGATCGGAGATGAAAGCGACAGGGAGAAGCGCAAATTTAGAGGTGATCAAAGAAAGAGGAAGAACATGGCATGTGCTGAGCAAGTTTAGAATCAAAATGGTCTAGTATGACTCTTTCTCTCTCTCTCTCTCTCTCGTTCTCTCCCTGCATTTAATTATAAGTGTGGGCGTGTGTTTGTTACCAGCATCCTTTAATGGGAAGCTTTGCATCTAAAAAAGTATACCTACAAATATTTTTCTGTAAAACCAAAGTGGTGTGGAAAAAAAAAAACGTTCACTTATTATGACCTAGATAGTAAGTTAGTTACCCAGACAAATCTGTCTGAAGGCTTTTGCGAGGCTTTATAAGATCATCGGTGCCAGATTTGGTGAATATTTAACAAGGTTTTTGGCAGCGGAAACCTTAAAGGTTTCTGATTAAATCCAAAGAGGCGGCCAAATAAATGTGTCCTATTCTTGGGATCTCCAAAGAAATCACCAGACATAACGACTACTATATTGACGCTATACGCTATAGTGATTATTTTGGGACCAAAATTGCACTCGCCTAATTTTCTGAGGAGTTAACCTACTGAATATCTAAGCAAATCAACCACAACTGTCTGCACTGTAAATTAGTTAGCTAGTGAGCTAGATCATCAAGGCTGTGGCTTAGATATTATGTTGGATGGGTAGCTTTGTGTTCATGGGCACCAAAGAATGGTTGATCAAAAAAAATACCTTTGTTCAAGACAGATTTATTGGCCCTTTTCTCTGAGTTTTCTGTTGTCTTTTGTTTTCTTGGCTTTGTATTTCGAAATCAGGCTGGAGCTTGTCCATTCACAGCCTTAAAAACAAACTATAAAATCTTAAAACCAACCCTGAACATTGCTGGGAGTGAATATAGTTCTGTTACAACTGGTGTAATGAGGTCAAACGTTTTGGTCGTAGTTAAAAGTTAAAAGTACTACCTACCTAAAAAGTTTAAAGTATTTGCTGGTGTCAAAGGTATGCTAATATAAGGGGAGTACAGTAGCTACAGCTAGCCAATGGGTGAATAAGCAATTTAATGAGGCACTGAGAAGAAAATTGCCATACCAACAACAGATTAAAAAAAGACTAGGAAAACATCAGCCAGCACTGTTACCTACTGTTTGGTGATGTTCATTCCACTTTGTTTGTTTACACAGAATTAAACTTTTACTTAATTGCATCACATGTAATGCAAACATCCTTACTAGTTTCACTTTAAAATCTCAACACAGAAATTGTAGTTCTATCAGGCACAGGTGACATAGAGAAAAGAACGGACTAAGAGGAAGAAGGTGAAGAGGGTGAAGTGATGGTGTGAGGAGTACCAGTGTGATAGAGAGAATGAAAAAGAAATGCAGAGTGAGGTCTGGAGGGGTAACGTGAGGTCTGGAGTGGTAGACTGATGTCTGCTTGGGGTCACAAGGAAAAGAGATAGGGATAGAGACGGGAAAGAGTCTAAAATGATTAGGCCTGACCGCTCTCATTACTGCATGTGTATGTGTCCTTGTGACATATTCAATCATTTCTCAATGACAATTTAACAGTTTCAATATTTGTCATGACATGCACTGATGTCTGTTTGACATGAAAGGACGAAATGAAGCAATGAAACGGTAAGTGGCTTGTCATCACAGCACGTCAGAATTTATGTTGGTATGATTGGTTCAAAAGACACACATTCAATGACACACCCAATAAATAATATGCCTGTCCCACAAAAGCTTTGCACTGCTCTAGCGTCCTATTATTGCAGAGCTGCAAACAACATTATACTTTCTATATATTTTTCTCGACTGATCCCTTTGATGCTTTTGCACACAGTCATTCCATCACACGCATAGAGCAGAGCTCGTTGCCCTTTCAAGTTCGGGCCCTGTGTCTTTGTGTGTGGGTATTGTCTATGTGTGCACTTTGTTGCTGATGTGGTGGTGGTGTGAAAGTGTGTGTGCGAGAGAGAGAGAGAGAGAGAGCATCTTTCAGGAGGACTAGACCAGAGAAACAGGTGAATTGATAAATAAAGACTACAAATGGAGTAGGATCAGGCATCCACCAGAGATGACAAAGGCAAGGTGTTCCTAACTTAACCTGTGTCTGTGGATTTGATTCAGTGAGCTCCCATCTTCGAAAATGTCAGGGGTCTTCAATCCCATTTCAGTATGTTGTACTGTGGTGTGTGTCTATGGGTTGTTGTTGTTATTATTGTCGTTTTCTGTATATATACTCAGCTGAAACTTTAATTTAATCAATTTAATCATGTACTTTTTGCCCTAACAGGGTGAACTAGTAACTGGAGTAATAATGATAGTTGTTCTGTTCTTTACTGTCCTGTGCGTGTAAGGAAATACAAACTTGCAGACTGACTGGTTAAATATGGTAAAAATATGGTAAAATTGTGTTGGGGAATATGTCCTAGTCCTTACTTAGTGTAACCCATGTAACTTATTCTTAACACCCTATCTAACAAGACATCCTATATGGCATTATTAACTACTGTATGATCCAGTACATTGAAGTCCCTATTAACCTCAGAATGACTGTTACAGTAAGTAATCCCAATTGTTCATTGAAATCAGTGCTGTGTTTCCTAATAGAACTACAAAGAGCTTTTCATCGGCATTAATTGAAATGCTCACAGATTTAAATAGACTGCGTGTGACAATGATGATAAAGTTTAATTGCAGTACTGACACTGATGTCTATGAACATCTAGTCGGGCCACCGGCACCCGCCACATGGAAAAATGATGAAAGGGAGATTTGGAAAGAGTGTTGACAGAGAAAAGGAGGGGAGGAATAAAGACAAAAATCCCTAGTGTACCTTTAGAGAAGCAGCATGAGAGGAAGAGCATGCAATATGAATACGCTTCAAAAGTCTGAAAGGCGAGAGCTAGTTTGAGGCTACAGAGAGAGAGAGAGAGAGAGTGTGTGTGTGTGTGAGAGAGAGAGAGAGAGAGAGAGTTGTGTGAGAGAGAGAGAGAGAGTGAGAGACAGAGAGAGAGAGTTGTGGGAGAGAGAAAACTTTTAGGTGTCAGTGAACCAGAATGCTAGTCGTTCCTATATGCTGTTTTTGACTATGCTTTTTACAGTGAGATGAGCCAGACCTTATGCTACAGTCAGGATGAGACCCCTGTTCTGAAGACAGCTCCAGGTAGATACTGACATGGGAGAAGGCCCCTGTCATTAATTGGTCATTGGATACTGGAAAATATCAATTGTTTAATCTTCTATGACGTTTGCATGTACAGATTGGAGGAATACCCAATTCAAGGCACTCAGCCATGTGTAATGGGTTATGTTTCTTTATTGTAAGATTCAAAATACAATATGTGTATTTTATATGTAAGTACAATAAGTAAGGGATAATCTATAGTCCGGCGGTCATTATCGGAAAATACGAACAGGACACAGACGCGAACCATTACTTGCTGACTTCAAGTTACAATGACTTTCCGTTATGTTAAATGATCGTACCTCTTGCGGAAGGATATGAAAGATGTGAAATAGAAGCACAAAACCCGTTGCCAATGACAGCGGTCATTCATTTTTTGCAGTGGTCAATATAAAGAAATATCAGACCTCCGAATGTTGGGGGGGCCCATTCAAATCAACTGAACTTTTTGGAACATTCTGAGGGCCCGTATGATAAATATACTTTAAATGTACCTTCCATACGGTTCCTTGAGCTTCCCCACATCACTTATGTTTGCATGAGGATCTTTCCAGTCTCCCTGGAGCAACTATACAACTAAGCCAATCCTCTGTGTTGAGTGATTAGCTATAAGGAAATCAACAAGTTCAATGTAGGGGTAAAAGGAACAAGAGCTCATATCAAACATCAGCTTTCTATCAGACAGGGGTGAGGGTGGGGGTGGGGACGGGGGCGGGGGCCGGGGCGGAGTGGCTGTGAGCTGGGACAGATGGTGTGGGATGTAGTCACCTCCGCTGGTACAGACAGGTGATGCACTTTCAAAGCCAGGTCTGTCAATCAAGCGTGAGATGTTGACAGAGCAGATCTGCTGCCATTTTGGGGGTGAACTGGAGAGTGTGAGCAGGCTAGAGATGATCTGGAGAATCACACGTCACGCCATGAGATCCAACTTTGTTTTGCAGAATAAAGAGCTGATATCAAAATAACAATTCCCCCCTCAGGGACTCCTTTTAAGGAGAGAGGCTTTGATCTTGGCTGGATAGGTTATTATGTAGAGACTAAGCCAGGAACTGGAATGCATCAGGCAGTGAGGATTCAACCAGAGAATTGTCTGTGGAAAATATACAACATAAAATAAACATTAAATATTAAACATAATTAATATTATGCATGTACACTGTAGTCAATTAATTTATGAACGACTTAATCATTGAATGGAGGCAAAGAAAAATGCTTCCTGCTTTAGTTTCACGAATAAACTGCTCATTTGTACGCATTTATGCTCATTTATACTCATTTATACTCATTTAGACGTATACTGTAAGACTGCTGTTACCACAATTACTGTTCTGTCTGGCACAGTCAGTCAGTGGTGTTTAATGGGGACAGTGAAAGACCTGTGTGTGAGGTTTTCCTGGGGAAAGTGATGAATCGGAGGGATTGGGGTGACAGAAGGATCAGCTCAGCATAAAACATCAAGGATCGCAGTCTTTGTGGTCTCAGCACCATCTTATCGGACAACACAGCAAACTGGCTCACATTATGCTAACCAGCCCAGGATTTATGGGTTGAGGAAATTAAAGTGGACACCTGCAAAAGCTACGCTCATCACAAATGGGAATCAGCAACAGTAGCCAGTTTATTTTTTACGATGTGCAGCCATATCAGAATTACTATCGTTTTTGTGTAATGTTATGGTAATAATACTTTATCGCTTAAAACAGTAATTTAGATTCACCTTCATGAAGATTATTAAGTTAGAGAAATAGTTTGTGGAATCCAAAAAGAAAAACCTCTTTCAGCCACTCAAAACAGAAGGTCAAGGAGTTTATGGCTTCAAAGGCCTATAGTGAGGTCACGGGGGACATTATCACTCCATATATCAACAAATCCCTATACACACACATGCTGTATGTGAGTGAATAATGCATGCAAGGACCGCTGATTTATCACTGCTGAGTGAAACAGTTCAGAAAGTCTAAAGCCCTGGACAAAGGAGTCACAAGCTATCCCCGGCCCTTATGCATAAAAGAATCCCAATTACCTGGCACAATCACTGGATTAAATGATGTTATGCTAATGCTCCATGGCACACAATGTGATGAACTTTTTAACTGTGCCGCGTCTCTGTGACTAGCCACTCGCACACTGGAAAATCACCAGGCTTGATTTACTGTGGAATGACCGCCAAGTCTCTGCTCTCCATTCCAGCTCACTGTTAAAGCCTCTCATTCAACGGCTGAATTATTCAGCTCATGAAATATTAACACTCAAATTATCGTTTGGATTGCCAAGGCAGAGTACCCAGTTCGGGCGAGCAACTCTCAACCACAGTATCAGCAGGAGCAGTTGGCGAGGTCTGAATTCTGCTTGCTATAGGGTTTATCAGCAGAGGATCTGACACAGGCCCTGTAGCTGGGTGTGCATGACATGCCAGAACAATTTGTCCGGCTCAGGTGGAATGATTTTTTTTTCATTCGGTAATTAAAGGGTTGCATAAAAAGACATTTTTGAATTATTTTGTGGTTGACATCATGGTGTTATTGAGAGAGAGAGAGGGAAATCAGGGAGAGACAGACAGAGAGAGAGAGAGAGAGAGAGGAAAATCAGGGAGAGAGAGAGAGAGAGAGAGAGGTGAATTTGTTTGGATGTAATTTGGAAGTTACAGTGGTTTGTTTGTATAGCTACATATTTGAATGAGAATAGTCTGTTGTAGAGTGTTGTCATTCAGTCAGTCCAGACACGGCATCATGGCAGAATTTTGGTCAGAGGAGAGACAGAGGACTACTTATTAACTCGGTTTGAAGAACACCAGTGTCAGTCAAAAAGTATATGCTAACAAAGTCACAAGAACATATGTAATTAGACAGACTGTTGGCTAGTCAGCTAGTTGGTTAACTGTACTGGCCTTTCATAAGTGCACTGTCTCAAAAGACAAACATACATAGTCACCAGATTTAGATATTTTGTTAAACATAGCGTTAAGATAATAATTTTGTCCATCCATGACTTCTGTATCTCCACCATTTTGTCTTGTATGAACAATGTTTACTTACTATCCTCTAATTTGAAATAAAGCTGATGTAATAACGTCATGTTATTAATTTACATACGCAAATCAAAGGGCAAAGCAAATACAAACATGACAATCACATTAAATAGAATTTTTCTTTTAAGATGCGTTATGGGCAAACAGTCGCATCTGAATGAATAAATGCTGTTTGAAATAATTACTGCAGTCCAGACATCTGTGGTCCAAAGTCTGACTGTTTTCAAAACTTTGAATTAGTGCAGATAACATTCCATCTCAGTAAGGTACGGCAGAGAATACAGTATATCTGTTGTGATCTTTACATACTGAGACATATTTTGTCTCCCTCTGTGCTTTCTGCAGAGGGCAAACAGTTCACATTTGGAGAAATGTCCTCCGGTCATCTTAAAGTTAATGACTACAGCTGTTTTTGTTTGTAAGCGTAGAGAAATATTCTTTACATGCTGTTGAAGCGCAACAAGTGAAATGTACATACCTGTCTCATCTGGTGCACAGGTATCTAAATGGTTCATATCATATCATAAGAAACAGATCCTGATCTAATCAAGGGTGTCCATGTGACAGGGCACCTGTGGGACCCGCCACTGCAGCCTGTAGGCTGCTGCCTTCAGTGGACGGGGTGCAGGTGTTTTGGGTGTGTTGCATGTTTTATTTACGTGAGTTTGTCTGTTTAGTGAACATGGCCCGATTAAGCGCGAGAGTTTTAAAATGCTGTATAACTTCCGGGTAACCCGATGTATTTATAATTATATTTAGGCTGATTTATTATGTGTCGGTTATGCCGTCACCAAGCCACTGTTTTACTACCATGGAGTAGTCTGTTTTCCCAGCTGTCTGGGTACATTGTGTTTAAGTATGGCTGCTGATAGCCACAGGTGTTGGTGCCTGGCTATGACACACCTGCAATCAATAATTGTTAATAAGACATAAGTCTTAGGAGCTCTCATTCGGACTAGTTACCTTGGTCCTTTATTTGTCTAGTCGACTGCTTATTTGTATTGAAGCTAGGATGCCTGATTATTTGTCCATGTTGCAACATTATTTTTGTATTTAGTATTTATGTCCTTGTTTTACTGCCTTATGGGCCTTATTTGAGGAAATAAAAACCTCATCTTTCTAACATCTTCTACCTCCTGAGTCCTCCATAAGTTTCCATCTAGCTCTAACCGCGACAGCTATCCCGACCTTTAACAGTCCATGACTGTGTGCTTGTCAGGGGAACCATGTTCCTGCGAGCAAGGTTTCCCAAAAGGTCGTGTTCTGAATGTTACCCGATACACATAGAGATGCTTGCTCTACCCATTAAACATTATTTTAGTTATTTATACGTAGATCTGCTCTGTCAAGCATAGAGAAACTATTTTTTTACACACACACACACACAACCACAACAAGAAAGTAGACACACACTCTGTCTTAGCTTTTCCCCTTCACTCATTTGTTCTTTTTTGTCTGTCTAGTTTACTCACACAATATTTGTAGATGAGCTATGGAGGAATTTTACCTGGACACAATGTGGTCAGAATCAGTTGTGGCCCTGAAACAATGACCTGTTGACCCATATATGTCCAAGCACACACACACTAGACATAGCAAAACAAATACACACACACACACACACACACACACAAACACTCATAAGATGACCATGATTCACTCAGTTATGTATTGATCGTGCTTTTGTGTGCTATCCACAGGGAACTGATCCAGCTGAGGCAGACAAGAGGAGAGGGGATGACACACTCAAGCACAAATGACTCCTTATACTCAACACAGTATCATCTAACCGAGCCAAGCCTGTTACACCACGTTTTTAGGTAATTTTATTCTACGGGTGTTCACATATAAATATATGCTTTTTTAACGTGGTAGATTTACCTTCAGTGGTCCATTGAAGTGGAGGATTAAGTAGGATGGAATGGTCTGGTCCCACTCTGCCCCAGCCAAAAAATGGGACTAACATTGGTGTTACTTTGTCATTATGAAGCCTTAGAGGGTCCAAAAGAATAAATGAAAGGATTGCTCTCTAGAACAATCTTAGTGCCATCCACTGGCAAGGGCACCTAATACGCATCTTTATACCCCTGCCAGAAGGCACGTCAATCAGTGTTAATCACTGCACATTTCGTCTCAGTGATAGCCCTGCTTTTATCGCCGGGGTGCACATGTTCAGTGTCTCTGTTATCTGTCTCCTATGTGTGGCATAGCATGCTAAAGAGAGCTGGGATGCACTTGATTAGCTTTCTGGAATGGATTGTATTTTTCAGAAAATTCAGCCATTTTTTCTCATTGCTAATCTACTCACAGATTGATAGCTATGCTTTCATCTCTGCATATTTTTTTTGGTATGAACTTCTTAACAGCTTTACAGACAGCTATCAGCGGTCCTATTTAAACCCTCTGGCTACATCAGGCGTTGCTGTAAAATCCTCCAGCGTGAGCTGACATGCTCTGATCTGGGACCCATACACCAGCACATTAGAGCAGGAATGCTGTCAAACACACTGCAGACAGGGGCCTGCTGTAGACGTGTGTGTGTGTATGCATTTCATTGCCTGCTTGTTTTTACACGTGTTTGTGTGTGGGTGTGGGTGTGTGTGTGTGTGTGTGTGTGTGTGTGTGCATTTATAGGTGGTTTTAAAAGAAAGTAGCAATGATCAAAATCAAGACAGAGCTGCTATAAGGTATACTGCAGAAATATACACATCGGTTAAAGTTATAGTAGAATGAATGTGTATGTTTGTGTGTGTGGTTGCATTTCATTAGACATCTGGTGTGTGTGTGTGTGTACATGCACACCTGTGTGGAATGATCACAACATGTGATACTATGTTGATTGTATAGAATGGTAGGTCATGACAGGATGATGGCTGTTCTGTGAATCAAGTCAGGGTCACAGTTTAACATATGATGTCGGATTCAATATGCTCATGGCAGAGAACTCCTTTCCCAATGCTTGTGTTACTATGACAACAGTCAATACTATTGCACCAAAATGGGTTTTGCCTTGAACCCCGAGAGTGAAAATCTCCAACAGAGAAACTTTCAAGCGAGTGCAGAGGAAACAATTTTTAGTTTTGGAGCTATTATTGACAGTGTAACTGATTAATAAGCATACTTTATTTCAGAACATACTGATATGTAAAGCTATACCTAGAAATACTAATTAGCTTTGAATATGTTCCAGGCAGAATGTGGTTCGTGTAAACTATATTCTCTTTTTGAGGTGACAGCTAAGTGTGAAACAATGGTGGGTCAGAGATTTCCTCCTTTAAATTTGACTCACATTGTGCTCTGAGAATTGAAGAAAAAAAGTATACACATGAGGCTATGAAGAATATGTGTGTGTGTGTGTGTGAGAGAGAGAGAGAGAGAGAGAGAGAGAGTGACCGTGTGATTATGTGTGTTAGTGTATTTGTGTGTTGTGTCTACTCGTGTGTGTGTGTGAGTGTGCGTGTGTGTGTATGTGTGTGTGTATGTGTGTGTGTGTGTGGGCTGAGCCTCCTCCACTCATGGTTATTCCACCTTTGAGTTTGCAGCTCATGGCAGCGATTGATTCATCATCCCCAGGTTCGAACTCCCCAAGGCTGGAGAGTCATCAGAGAGCAGGGAAATTGACAGATACTCAAGGTCACCGTTTCGCGCAAAGGGGAAGAAACGATAGCAGAGAATAGAAGAATGCAAGAAGGAGTGACAAAAAGACAAGGGGATTCGAAAGCATCAGAATTAAAAGTCAGAGAAAGTTGAAAAAGTTAGGGAACAGCGGGGGCCTCTGCTGTGCAGTTCATCACCGTTATGCTGGGTAATTAAAAGCACGGTTTACAAGGCTTAAAGCAGTGGTTGGCTTAATTAATGCAAACAGTCTGAAGGTAATTAGCTGACTAGGTTTATAACAGTTCATAATTACTGAAACTAAGATTAATGCCTCAACGGCGATGGCCTCTGTGTTGCCTCTTGTATACATTTTCTCCTCTAGTAAACAATAGGCCTACACATTCCCCCTGCACTTTTGTTTGAGAAGGGAAGAAAGTTCATCCCACATGGGTCTGTTGATTCACATGTGAACTATTCTAAAAACATTACCAAAAGTAATTATTGTCAATGACGAATGAATATCAGATCAGGGCACTCATTTAAAGTTGCTCACAGTGTTTATTGATTTGTGTAGGAACTCTTCAACCCCACAGTTAGGTATTAAAAATGAACAATGCCTGTATGTCTTCTCCCTGGTATACTAAGTTGTATGTATAAATTAGCCCAATATATCATATATGACATATTATGCATTATATATTTTCACTAGTCCCCTCTGCTATGCATACCAGATGTTGTACATGTCAGAACCTTCTCCACTCTTTCTGCTATCCGCTCTTTTATAAAATGCCTTCTTTTACCCCAATAATGTGCCCTGGATCTCATGCTATTTCCTAGAGTAAATGCGTGTAAGATCCTGGTTTCCTGTTGGATGGAATTCAAACGGACAGGAGCAAGAGGATCTTATCTGATGGGAAGAGGGGACTTTGAACAAAAAAATGCTGACATGATCATTAAACCGTGGAACAGTGCGAGGAACATGGCCGAGCTCTGGTCCCTTTGTTCACCTATCGACGGCATAATAGATTATATAAGCCCTTTGATTCAATGTGCTCCACTTGCAGTTTCGTGTATCTGACGGCAGAAAAAAAGCTTGTGATCATGATATTCTGTCAATTGCATTGATTGAGCCTTTTCTGCTGGGTGAGTGCTCATTGAAAAGGTTTTCTGAAGGCTTTCTGTCCCTCTGGCCAATCTTCAGTTAATAGGCCTCTCAGAACAGGCAGCCCTCTTGTCCCTTGTCATTTTAATGGGGTTCATGATGGCCCTGTATCACATGAAAGGTTTCATGTAAAGTTGAAGAGGAAGGTTTTACAGAGCTCTGGAATCTGAACAGTTAACCTGAATAATAATGTGGCTTTGCCTATTGGTCCTCTCTCCTCAATGCAACGCTGATTCAAGAAACTCTGTTCGGTTAGATAAAAGAAACCCAAACCTAAAAATTATTGTTTCATTAAATCTACATTTATTACAGGGCCATCAACAGGTTGTAATTATTGTAAATTTTGTATTTTTCCTTCATGTTTTTGGCTTCACCACAGTGGCACAGCTCATGTTTCTGTCTAACCGTCCACCTGGATCATAAATTGTTATTCAATTCAATTTAATTCAATTCCTAAAATATTAAAGATTCACACAAAGAATAGCCAAATCCTCAACACAATGAAGAACTGTACAATGAAAAACCTTCACATTTTCAAGAGAAATGCCTGAGAAATTTGAGAAAGTTCAGTAAGGTTCCCTGTCTCTACTGAAGACAGTAAAGCTCATCCTTCTGTATCTCGCCCCCGTGTGCCCAGTCATTGAAAAGCAAGGTGAGTTCTTCTGTGTCGGGGGCTTGGCCATGTCTGCTTACTCATCACCTTTGACTTATTCATTCCTCAACTCTCCACAACACACAAACAGACACACACACACACACACACACACACAAAGCATAGCTCAAGGTCCCAGAGCAATGCCTTGACACTCGAATCATTGCAGACGAATGCGTGGAAAAAAAACACAGCACTGAAATAAGTGAGAATGAAACATCTATGCACATGTGATGTTCAGTTAAATATCAACTTAAGATGAGTTCCACTGAGCATGAGGCCTTTGAGCGCCGCTTCAGCTGCGTGCTTGAGAACTCCAGCTAGAGCATGCTCACTTCAAAGGTGAGCGATCCAAAGCATGCTAATGCTATCTAAAAAATGACAAACACATGCTTTTGATGATTGGCTTCCTGAAGTGCCGTTCACATGACACTGGTGTTTGCACATGGCTTTCTTTGAAGCCAAGGCTCTGGTTACAACTCGCAGTCTCAAGGCGTAAGGCCATTTTGAAAAATGTTTATGCACAGTATATTCTTTTTTTTTTTTTAAGTTTTTTTTTTACTATCACACAACTGAGATTGTCACTTATGCTGTTTGAAATTGGGTAACAAGAAACTGCTGTAGAAGAGCTTCTAAGAGAGCTTCTAAAAGAGACTATGGTAAGAATTCAATGCTATTAATTATGACTGGTGAGAAATACATTGGGAAATGTACCTGAACTGCCCTCTGACTGACTGACTGACCTCTGTCAGGCTCTCCTCCCCACCACCCCTCTCCTTCGTTCATCTCTGTTTCGTTTCGTACTCCTGAAATAGGACACGGGCCCAGAGCACCTGGGTTCTCTCAGTCAGTGTGGCAGGTAGAGAGGACTAAAGTGGCAAGTTGGCCTTCTCATCTGTCAATACATCCTGAGCAAAATAACCTCTCTCTCTCTCTCTCTCTCTCTCTCTCTCTCTCTCCCTACATACATACATCACTCCTTTGTAAGAGAGGCTGAATCTTCTCTTTCACACTGACAACATAAAATACCTTTGCCAGCTTGACTGACAACTTTCTCCTACAAGTGTGGGCCCCTATTCAGCCTCCCCAATAACTGTCATCTAGCGTAAATCTTATCTATTCTATCCAATAAAGCACATACATTGATTGTGCCAGTGAGAGTTAATCTTCGAGGTTTCTCTTTGCAATTCAACCTATTTCTCTATTTGTTTTGTGGCCATTACAGGTACTGTCAGGAAAGTAATGTCCACACCAGAGTTAGTAAACAACAGTCTGAAACCCCACCAGCCCTCAATCCGTCCTCAGTATGAGCTAACTGTGTGTTACTCACAAAGAAAGTTGATTAATCAGATTAACGTGACATAGAATAAGTAAAGGCATAATCCAATGTTGTACCAGCAGTAAAATACAACATTTCATGTGAAATATAATTACCGTAAATGAGCAGATCATTCTCTTTACCTTTTTTCTGTATGAGTTTATGCCCCTCTCCTTTTGAGGCCATGAGGCCATTATATATGAGGTCTTACAAGACTACTGTTGGACTCCTTGGACAGGAGGAACTCCCCGCCACTGAAGTCATCCAATTAACACAATCAATACGCCATCATCGTAAATTGGCTGCCTGCTGTGTCTGGAAGGTGTCCGAGTCATGACAATGAAATAAACGATCAGCAATGACAAGCTCTCCTCCACGGGAGGCCGAGACCAGTACACGCACCCACAGCTCCAACCTCAAAACTCTCATAGAGAGACCTTGGTCAGTCAGAGAATAGGTCATTCATTTCTGTGTTGGAAGGTTGAAGGCAACAGTAGGCAATTTGAAGAATACTGGCACATGCACACACACAAGGACTAATACGCACACACATACACACACACACACACACACACACACACACACAAAGGGTGTGTGTCTAAGCACAAACATTCACTCTCCTTTACCTCTGCTGTCCCACTTTGACAGCTGCCAGGACAGTTGGAGAAAGAGAACAAGGACAGCATATAAATGCTTTGTTGGTGTCATGAAATAAGTAGGTCGCTGGTCAGACATTTTTCTCTCTTTTGTTTTCTACTTACTGAGCAATCTGTCAGCTCAAGGAAGTTCAAAATGCAAGTAATTGGGCAGTAGGGAGGTTTTTTTTAGTTCTTGGATGATTGATTTACATGATACTCAAAACCTAAGGATATTTTTCTATGATACAAAGCCTACAATCTGGTACCACATGGGACAACAAGTTTGCCCAATTGGATACACACAAACAGATATCAGACCAGCCGGTTTTATGTCTTTCTTTTAGATGTGATAGTGGTGACATTTAGATGTAGTCATCAAGAAGAAAAAGATGACACAGTTGTCATGGTATCGTGGCTCTTAAAAAAAGCACTGCTCCATTACAGTAAGTCATGCTTGATGCTGCACCATCTGACCTTTGCAAAGGTTATTTTGTTGCACCTTCTTAGATGGCTTTGTTTTGTCAAGTAAGTGAACATTCACAGCTTAAATGATACGGCTAGCTATTGCACAGGCCAAGTCATATGCACCTGAGTCTCTCAGTTGTGGCCTGTGTTCAATTTATCATGAATCAATAGCATGTCTTTCAGTCTGACATTCAGAGCCAGTCTCTGGACCCATAGTGAAATCTTCTAAATAGTCGCTCCCACCAATATCATTTTAACCTACCTAAGTAAAACCTCCCTCATCCTTAGAAATCACAGCTAATCCCATGCAGTTTTTTCTTTTATTCAGGTATCTTGGAAAGAAATGTCTGTATACCATTTACAGCACACAAACATTGCATTAACTAAACGTTTGCATGTATGAACAACTTTCTACAGCACAAAAAAAAAAACGTAACATCCCCAAGCTACATTTGCCAAAGTGTTACAAGGCAGCCACAAAGGAAAGACAGCCTAACCATTTCTTGGCATCAGGTGCTTGCATACACAACTGAACATAAGGGCTTGTCTTGTTGGGATTGCCTCCATGAGTCTAGTTAGTTCACTCTATACAACATCACCAGAAGTCAGTCAGCCACGCAGCAGATGTGCATCCCACACAAGAGTAGTGGAGGGGGGTGTTCTCCTTGAAAATGCCTTTATTTAACGTCCTGCTGGGCCACACTGAATATGGATGAGGTGGTATATGCTGTATACCGCTAGGCAATCTCCACTGGAAATGATAATGAAAGCATTGCATTGGCAGCGGTGCGTGGTGCATGGACCATCCCAAAGGCTTGAATAATTAAAATGCTAGAAGGCTAGAGTAATTCTTTATGTTTGTTAATATGGACATATTTTGATCCTTTCCATCACCAGATTCAGAAACATAAAAACATTGCAGTGTCAAATGCATACCTGGGATGATCTTTATTGTTTTTTTAACCCAAAAGAAACATTATGATATGATATTAAGCAATCTGAGTTTAAGTTTAAGTTTAAGTTCTACAAAGAAAACCATATCATCCCCTGTATTAACCCACAGATTATACACTTGGCATGACTTTGTGCTGACTTTCTGTGCTCTTTAAAACCTTGTAAAATGGTGAAGAAGGTGAGAAAGTTAAGAGAGGATAAAAAAACCTTTTACATCGTGCTAGAATCAAAGAACACTCTGCCTGCCCTCTCCTTCCAGTCTGCTCTGTAGTCCGCGACCCAGAGGTCCTGTCCTGAGGGGTTAGTGCACTTTTAGAACAATATATCTCTTTGGCCAGCTGACAGAGACCTTTTTGGCCCTTCATAAGGGATTAAAAGCTGAGGATAAACTCACCCTTACAGGATGAAACTGGGATGCAGGGGTGAGAACACCACTGCAAAACTTAAATGAAAGCTGAGTTCATCGTCTGTGATGTCAGTAAACACTCTCTGTGAACAATGACCCCAAGCCACTTCACCTCTCGTAGTTGAGTTGAGTTGAGTTACACTGGTTGACTTGTTTTAGGATGCAGATGTCCTTCAGACATCGATCCCCCATTTAGTGGCAGACACTACAGCTGAAAATTAGCTTGTTGCCAGAACCCATTTTGTTTTGTTATAAGAATGAATAATGTAATAAGTAATGCTGTTAATCGATTAAAATGAATCACACAATTTGCATCATTAATCACAATGAATATTTTTTCTTCAGACTGAAGCTTGTAACAATGGATATTTAAAGGAAGAATGTACAATTAATGTAGAATCAACACAAAGGAAGTATATTTAAGATAAAAAAGTATTGTTTAATAGCATTTTTTTTTAATTTTTAAACACAGATTTCATTCACTATAGATATCCAATACAATCACTTTAGTTTCATTTTGAAAGGGGGACTGGGATGAAGACACGGAGGAGAAGAGAGAGGAGGGAGATACTCTGGAGGGAGCTAGATACCAGGTCAGCCAGTCAGTAGTTAGTTTGTGGTGTGAAGCCTGTTGCAATAGTGGTAATTGGAAGTGATAATAAAGCTTGTGAATTAAACTCCGCTCCATGTCAGGTTGGATGCCTCCAGATATTTTATACATTACATATGCACTTACAGAAATAATGACAAGACCCAGGCAACTGCATTAATTGCAGAAATCTTTTTAACACGTTGAATATTTTAAATTACTCGCAAACATGTACTTATTAATTTTGACAGCAGTGATATGAGGACATACATAGCTGTTCAACAAGTGGGTTTACTTTGGACGATAAGTATAAAGTCTCTCTCAATTCAAATGTATCAGATATATCTGACATTTAACATTTGTTTTATGTTCACAGGTTTCTCAATAAAGCTTACCGTCAGGAACGAAGACATCGATACCCCGAATCGCAATAAAGAACACACACAGAAAGCAGTCTCAAAATCATACACGAAGGCTAATCATGGATGATCTAAGTCCACTCCCAATTCACAAGCGTACACACCGACGCCGTTACGAGCAAACTGTTTGGCGAGTGACACACTGGAATAGATCCCAGATGTTTAAACTGTTATGTGCTCTACGCCTGTTTCTGTGTACCTATCCATCAGCTTCACGCTCACGCTCACCCCTCAATTTGTCAAGATTACCACAAAAGCCAAACTGTCTGGCGAGTTGGCAAATGAGGTAATTGAGGGCCATTAGTGATGTGGTGCCCTTCAGTAAGAGTGTGAAATCTATTCATATCGGTGCGGACGGTGGCGCCGCTCCTACATAGATGGCGGCCTCTGTTTTGGGAGAACGCGGGTCTGGTCAAGGTTGCTGTCTAATAAATGAGATCTTGTCATGTTTGCAGATGCTCAAGGTCCCCGGTGACACTCAGCCCCCTCATCAAGAGGAGGGAACACACACACACACACACACACACACACACACACACACACACACACACACACACATGCACACAGGCGCACACGTGCTTCACTCACACACACACACACACACACACACACACACACACACACACACACACACACACACACACAATCGCACACGTGCCTCACACACACACACACACACGTGACTTAAGAGCCACAGTTCACCAGGAGCCCATTCATTTCTCATGTCTCTATTCCTCCGTTTAACCCTCTTTACTTTTGATTCCTTCCATGGCATGACAATCTCCCTTGACCTCCCTTTGTCATTTCATTGTCTTTCAGACTTCCACTCAGTTTTCTCATTCATGTTGACTTGTTTACAATTCCATCCTCTGGTATTTGCTCTCCCTCTCTCTAGACACTTTATTTCTTTTCCCCTTTCCCTCCTCACACACCTCTGATTCACCCTTGTCTCACTGTTTTTGGCTGCATTCACTCATCCCCGATCTCGCTTACCTGTTAAAAAAAAAAAAGCATGTGCATATTGATAAAGGAGAGCTAATTAACAAAGACAGCAGTTATTGATACTGGCAGGAGCAGGAGCAAATGCTATTAGAATTTAGAATCCCGCCATCATTTAGTCCAGCATTTAGTATTGTGATTGGTAGAGTTCTGACACACGGTCTCCCCCTATCCCACTGCTCCCATTTCTCAGACGTTGTGGCTCTTAGTTTGCCTCCTAGCTTTCTGTGGCTTTAATTTTGCGCTGTTTTTTTTTCTCAAATATGAACCTAATCAAAAATGCACCTGCAGCTGAATTCATTGTTTACAGTTTAATGAGTTTTCTTTGATTCTGAATAAAGAAGACACATGAATTGATCAATCTATGTGACCATTAATTGGAAAAAAAGGACTTCACTCTATATGCAGCAATCAGCTGGACACAAAACCTCATTAAAGTGTCCTCTTCTGTTGCACACATTGAGTATGGCTTCATATAAACTCAGTCATATTTACAAGACATGGATGTTCATCTCTTATGGCTGATACTGTTTTTATGCACGTTTTTTACTTTCCCTGTTTTTAAATATCCATGTCTGTGTGATGCTACTGTGAATACTGGGTCATCTTGTCCCTCACTGCATTATTTGCTCAGTAACATAAACTGAAAGCTTCTTAAAGAAAGATTTAAAAGTGAAAAGAAATAAATTGCTGACTATATGGACGTGTAACTGAGCACAGAACTTGGCTAAGTTATTATAAAAGCAGAAACACAGTTGTTAGACAGAAATGTTAAGCCTCGCTTGCTCTGTCTGCTGGGAGGTGATTTGTTTGATGAAGGAGTGAATTGAAAAGATAAGTGCCTCTATATTGACTCCTGTTGAATGCCAAAGATGTAGTTAACACATCTATACTGAACAGAAATAACACCCAATTTATCATGACAATAAAGTCTAGTTTATACATTGACACATATATCACCATAGTCGGATCCGTATCATGTAGGAAAATACAACCTGGATCACTTTTGAGTGCAAGAGCTGTACTGCCTAACAAGACATCATGGATATGCATTTTGGAGCAGTTAAGAGGGAGAAATAGACTGCATGGATAAAAAGAGAAAGAATGTACCACACAATAAAAGAGTAAAACATATGCTTCTCTCAGACCTACCATTACAATAAACTAACTGGCAACCTTAGTGCAATGAAACTTTAAAACAGTGCTAATATAGTTGTGTTTCATGCTAAAGACTTACAGTAACAAGTGTATTGCCTGATTGTTCATGTTATTGTCTGTTTCTGGGTAATTGCTGCATTACATTTCTAATATTTCTTCCACTGTTGTGTGTGGCTTTAGATATATCCCCTATACCAGCAGCAGTGCCCTCTCACATGATATATGTGTGCACACACATGCGCACACACACACACACACACACACACACACACACACACACACACACACACATACACATACACACACACACACACACACACACACACACACACACACACACACACACAAGCAAATGAGGAGAAGTTTGTGTGGTCAAGGCACTGTGGTGTAAAAACAAAGGAAACCTTGGATCTCAAACAGGCTAACAGGACACGTCTTCCATATTCTGTGTGAAGTCAGATCAGAGGGACCAAATGCATAAATCAATAAATAAACAAGCATACATGGAGTAACAAAAAAAAAAAAAAAAGCTCTGATTTACCCTGATGCAACAAGAAAGCAACCCCATGTGTATGCAGTGTATGCAGAAGTTGTTCTTTTGTTGGGAGTCGTCTATGTGCTGATTAGCACACTTCCTCCTGCCACTGTTAGTGTGTTCATTTGTGAATAAACCCACCATAGATTTCAGCTCAAATACTTAATCTTATGTAAATGGCCTCTTTTTGAGAGAGAAAGATAGAGAGAGATGGGGAGAGAGAGAGAGAGAGAGAGAGAGAGGGAGAGAGAGAGAGAGAGAGATGGTGATGTCAATCAATATTGAATTGAGGCATAACACATATAAAACTCAGCTGTCTCTTCAACTGTCTTCATCCCGAATACAGAGGGGTTCGTAGATGGGGACAAAGTCATTGATGCTGCTGGAGAGTGGGGGTGTGGGTTGGGGTGGGGGTGGCTGGACGGGCAAGGAAGGCCAATAAAATATTTGAGTGTTCTCATATGAAAACCTTATTCATCCACCTGAAAGAGCTTCCAGGGAATAAATTGCATGACAGAGCCATCAACAAATGACCCATCTTCACAACACAGGAGTTCCTACCACCAGTAAATCCCCAGAAAGGCTGATCAGTCATTCAGAAGCACTTTGCAGGCCTGTGTTGCCATGGTTTACAAAATACTGTTTGATTTTCTGAAGCAAAGGGATAGGTGCAAATATATGACCTCACAGACAACTTAAACATACATACCATACCAGAATAGGCCCACACACAACACGCACACGCACACGCACACGCACACGCACACGCACACGCACACGCACACGCACATGCACATATACACACACACACACACACACACAGATCCAAAAATGCCTCTGAGAAATGTGTGAATCCCTTTGCATTCGATTTGGTTGTGAGCATTTGTCTTTTTCATTTCTCTCTTAATGTTTATCAATCAATCTTGGTCTTGGACTGTTAATTGGTCATCATAACCAGTCAGATGAAATCTCAATCATATGAGCTTCATATGCATAACAATAATGCATAATAATGGCATCTGAGATGAGCAAAGCTGTGTGTGTCTGTGTGTGTGTGTGTGTGTGTGTGTGTGTGTGTGTGTGTGTGTGTGTGTGTGTGTGTGTGTGTGTGTGTGTGTGTGTGTGTGTGTGTGTGTGTGTGCGCGCGCGCATGTATGAGTGTGAGCAGTATGTGCATGCATGGTGATTGCAGTGGTGTGTATGTGTGAATGGGTGCATGTACATGTGTCCATACCGTAAAATGATGGTGCCTAGGCACTGTCCTTGTCACGATGGCACTCAGAAATGTATTTAGCAGCAAGAGCTGTGGTCTGTCCCTGTCCAGGTAGGACCGCTGATACCTCCAGCTCCCCTAAGTTTCAGAATCCTTAGAGAACCTTAGCAATCTTGTCGAAAAAATAAAGTGTTCCAAATAGTTTTAAAATTTCTCTGAGTGAAGGACAAAGTGCACCTCAGTCTCAACCTCTCCTGTCATACAGCAGAGCACATATTCTTTGCTCTCTTGGCAACCATGCCTATCTTAGTCTGCCTTTTTCTATGGCTAGACTGTGCTACTTGGTCAGGGTCTAGTCTCATTTTTCTCGATGTTCCAAAGACTTTCCTTTCTATTCTTGGATGATCTTATTGATGGTTTAAAAGCAGTACTTGTCTGAGAGAAAAAGTATGTGTATCTGTTAAAGGGAGATTAGTTAGTCTTAGTTAGTACGAGCTGACTCAGAGGAGTCTTCTCATGGTTCAGATCTTGAGTTTGTGCTGCGTTTCAATGCAGGCTGTTTATGGGACTTGTTTTTCTAGTGCAAATCTAGTTCAGCTATGCTCACTGAGTGGACCCCACACCTCACTTCCAAACAGCACAATTGGCTGGATTACACAGTCACATCATTTGCACCAGATCTTAATCTTATAAAGTATGTCTTAATTCCAAAATGTATATTTCATATTATTTCAATGACAATTCTCTCTTTCTCTCTCTCTCTCTCTCTCTCTCTCTCCAACAATCAAACACACACTCTCTCTCACACACACACACACATATTCAGACATACACACACACACACATTCCTTTATCTGTGCTAGTGTCATTTTCAATCGCAAACTTAATTTCTTCAGTCACCCGTGAGACAAGGCCAGGTAGAGTTCACACGTGGGTGGGGGGGTCAAGTGAAACCCAGGGCCGTGTGAGTGTAATGGTTTGACCCGCCAACTACAAAGGCCTCGTCCCTTATGCATGACCCACTGGGTAATGTGACCATGAGTTCAGCTCCTGTGACCCACCCACCCACACACAGCCAATTGACAACAGGACCGTTCATCTCCTTCATCACCCCCCGACTTCCACCTGCCTGAAAGCCATCTTCACCCTATGCAGACAGCCCATTCACATCTGGGCCATAAACATCTGGAGGCTTTTGAATGTTCTGTTTCGGCCTTGCAGTCACTAATTGAATTTCTCAACCTCTTACAA
>NC_045168.1:21290777-21295355 GCF_900700415.2 Clupea harengus
TGTAGAAAAATAAGCACAAATAGCTTTTTATACATGCTTATAAAAGCCACACCGAAACTCCACCATGTGTGTCGCCTACGATCAGGCCATTACAAGTTCACTCCTGTGGACAAAGTGTGACTTCCTCACATTGAAACGAATATAAACATGATTCCGGATCACACTACCATGTTCCCGTCTGTTTATTACCTTGCACGTGCAGAGAAACAGATGCAGCCCTTTCTTGTAACATCTGGGTACAGTTTCATTATTCAACGATAACATCTATAAAAGTGATAGATCAATCAATCAAATGAAAGTAAGTGTGGCAGTGCCTTTTCCAGAATGTTCACAAACACATATGTCTGCTTTTTAATTAGCGAATTGTTTTGGGCTGAGATGAGTCGATGGAAAGAAGGCTGTTTTTTCCTCTTTCCTTCCTGCCTACAAGGAGGTTTCAGTTTAATCTAAAAGGTTTATTTAACACACTACTTCACTTAAAAGTTTAATTCACTTGTACTTCCTGCTGTTTCTTGGCTTGCTTCTTTCCACATTGCAAATTGCAATCAAACAAGACCATTAAGCTAACTGCTGTTCAAGTTAATCAATATAAATTGATGAAATTAGTTCTGTGCATTGCCCAACAGCTAATTTAGAAGTCAATTCAAATCTGTTTTCTGCCATTGATTCAAGTGCAGAAAGTGCAGCTGAAAATACTTACAGACATAGCAGTCTTAAGTAAGGAGGACTGTGCAGACAATGTCTTTTCCCCATCCCTGTGAACTGTTGGCATGTGGAAACTGTAGTGTATGTTTTATAATTCAACAATTATTTTATTTATTTATTTTTATTTTTCTGGCCATATGGGCCAGAGAAGAATACACTGAACTGTGTGTCTTCAAATATCCCAAACATCTGGAGAATTATATGTTGTCTCCGGCACAAGGAAAGTGCTTTATTTTCATACTCCGCACAACAGGAGAAGTGATCTTAAATGATGATGGTCTATGTGAGCAGCTTCTTTTGAAAAACTGTCTTTTAATACTTGAAAGGCAGTGCTGTCCATCACAGCTAAAAGCTTAGTCAACTATTCAAGAGGTTTGAGAGTTCAAGAGTGTTAAACACGTTTCTCTTGCAGCAGCAGCTCTCCTTGATATCATGATCACCAACAGCTAACACAGGAAGGCACCCTATTGATTTATTGATGCGCTGTTGAATAATTGATGAATTATAAAATTGACTCTTTTCATTTATTCATTGTTATTTTTGTGGAGTCTGCATGCAAAGCCACCTCTACCTGTCTCTTGCTCTCTCTCTCTCTCTCTCTCTCTCTCTCTCTCTCTCTCTCTCTCTCTCCTTCATCTGCTTTCGCACTGCTGTGTGCAGTCCAACAAGGGATAAATTGCCCTAAATTACAGTGGTTTGCACACCGCAAATTGCCTGCTCTTACTAATAAGCCTTGGCTACAATCCGCAGTGAACCAAATTGATGCATCCTGATCAGATTCAAAGGTAATTATATGTATTTAAAGCCTGGAGAATGTACTAATGGAAAGAACGGCAGGCGAAAGTCCCAGCCAACTCATTAGCTCTCCGGAGAAACAAGGACTTAAGACTTCTGTTCGGCAGAGAGAGAGAGAGATACGAGAGTCAAGTAAACAGGAAGCAGTCTGCACAAAAAAATAAGTGAAAGAACAAAGATATAGTAAGGCGTAAAAAAGGAGAAAAAAGGGTAAGCAGAGGACAACCTAAAAAATGATAACTAGAAGACAGTCATCATTTATTAATCAGGAAAACTATAACTCTTTTGCCAATATACAACCTATACAACAGTTGAATTTTTACTAAAGACAGCTTTAATCAACAGTGGGGTAAATACCTGCATTAACTGTATTTTTAATATGGATTGAACATTTCTGCTTGTGATACTCATATATGAGGTCTGTTTCTAAAAGATGTATGCAAATGCATGCCACAGCAGTCAGAGAGAGGATGAGACGAGCACTTTGAGGACCCTCTTGAGGGCTTGTGTTCTGCTAGATGACACATTAACTGTTTCTAAGGTCAAAAGCTCAGTAATGGCTAGAGTTATTCACATCTCATTTCAGAGTTGCTCAATATATTGATGGCAATAAGAGAAGTTGTTCTGCTGTACTGTTCTTGTCTGAGCTTCTTCTTTTTTGCTCATGAAGTTCTTTCATTTCCCTCTCTGTCTTCCCCATCCCCATTGTTCCACTTCCTGTCTGGTCCTATATTTCTCCAGACTTTAAAGCTTTTAAAACATGCCTTTTGTGCTCCTCACCCTTAACTGCCCATTCTTTTAACATTTGCTAAATATAAAGCTAATTTCAGTAACGCTTTACTTAAAACACATTATCTATAAAGCATTATAAGCATAATATATATAAATGTTCATAAAGTATTCATAATTCATCATGGTGACTGATATGTCTATATATTTATTTACAGATAGACAAGACTGCACTCATAAAGCAGTATGATTTTTAGTATAAGCCCTACTCAACTATTCTTATGACAGCTTGTATGGGTCACATTTGGCTCCATATATCAAGAGGTAACAAAAGCTTTATTACGCATTCTAATACACTTTATGAGTTCAGTCATTACTATATATGAATAGTTATATAGACTGTCAATCATTATGAGGCATTATGAACACGTCATAACCCTTCATGAATATGTTTCTTAAATTCTAATTTCTTACCAGTGTAAAAGCTCTGACTGTTAATGAGCCCACACTGCTTGGCACAGTAATGATTGCTTGTAAAGGCCATAGCTATAGTTCTTGAGTAAGGGCATTGAATGGACTGCAAGCAGGATGTAATACCGAGCGAGTCTCTGGAGATATGCAGCTGAAATGAAAGATAATTCCAATCAGTCTTTCCTCTGAGTCTCCACTGTCTGGGAAGATTTGTCTGAAGACCCTTGGGTTTTGAGGCCTGCCTTGAGGCCACTAGCATGTCCACAGGAACTCTCAGTTTCATTTGACCCTTGGGTTTTAAGGCCTGCCTGAAGGCCACTAGCATGTCCACAGGAGCTCTCAGTTTCATTTGCAGGCCTTATTGCTCTGGCCCACACCTCAGTGCTACACCATCAAGGAGTCACACCTGACAGCAGTGCACAAAAGAGTGCAACCCTATTCATCTCTCTCTCTCTCTCTCTCTCTCTCTCTCTTCTTTCTCTTTTTCACACTCACTGTGTCTTGCCCGTGTACACATACACAAACACACACACACACACACACACACACACACATGCGCAAACTCTTATTCTTACTGCAAACCTAAAACAGGCTCTGTGGACTACTGGCCTGATTTTCCTAATGATGTTGGACCAGCAGCACTTTCACTTTGCATGAAGAAGCTGTGAAAGGAACATCCAGTCAGACTGCATTCTCCAGAGGCCTATTCCCTTGCATATATATTGGGTACCCAACAGATATCAGACATCAATGTGTTTCAAATGAGCTTGTTCTGTTTTTTGCTCTTTAATCTATGGCCATTTAGGGATGTAGGCAAATCTTTCCTGTTGACAGCTGTTATGCGATATGGTGTGCTGTTTTCAGATGGTTTTTTTTCTCCCAAATTCTGTTTCTTTTGTAGCTTGTGACATTTCTCTGAAAATGTATGTTTGCGTGGTTGTCATAACTTTTGTAAGTCGTCACAGTAAAGTGCTTTCCCAAATCGTCAGAAAGCTTGAAAAATAATACAATGATTGTGCACTGGAAAAAAAACACATCAGTAGAAAGAGGCAGATATGGCAAGAGATGACAGGAGCTTGTTGTCTCTGCTGGACTGTCCTTTCTCCTTGTGTCACAGTGCCTCACACTGAGTTTTTGTTTAGTTTTTAGAATTACATGTTTTACTGCGTCAACTTTACGTTATGGGACTTGTTAAACTGTCAAAAGACTGTTACATTTGCTGTTGGCAGCATAGTATAGCAAATTGGGTTGGGTGTTGGGTTTTCAAAAAGTTACTTTTCAGCTTGCCCTCTGTTATTATTTGTTACATACGTTAATTCTGTTAAAGTAAAAAGCATAATTTCTGTTCACTGCCGTCTACAAATAAGGAGAGGAATTTCTTCACCAGCTAACAGAAAGTCTATGATAAATATCTCTCTCCAATCTGTGGGTATCTACAGATCCGTGCACACGATAAGATCTTGCACTGATCTTTCTGCTTGAACAACAAAAGATTTCATTCTGTCAAGATAACAGAACTTTTTTTCAACTTTGAGTGTTTATTAATCACAAATATTATCATTTCTTCAGGGCTATTACACGTTGATGTAACCCTAAATCTCCTTCCCTCCCTCTGTGTTTGTGTGTGTGTGTGTGTCTTTGTACACTGTGTGTATGTGGTAACAGATCAATAGCCACCTTTTTGTCGAGCCTGTTCATATTTTAACCATATCACACGATTTCATATGTTGACATCGGAGAGAGATATTTTTCCTCATAGTATAACACACCGATGTTTCATGAATGTGCTTTTATCAATAAATGTGAGTGCATCTTTCACCATGGTCAAATTCATTTCAGTCCAAAATTATGTATTGACTTGGCCTTTAACAAAAGCAT
>NC_045168.1:21295855-21310855 GCF_900700415.2 Clupea harengus
GGCTGCGTGCCGGCCCACATTACCCACGCTCCACTGCAGCCTTTTATACCCATGCTGCACAGGAAGGGATCCGCTTTTACGCCCATCTCACTGCAAATGGACCTTACTTAGCCTGTTACACGAGCAGGGCAACGTGAGCATCCTCACTGTCAATCACAGGCAAGCCAGAGAGGACCAACACACACACACACACACACACACAAATGACACACACACACACACTAAAAACAAGTACAAACACATACAAGTGTGATATGACATACACACAAACACACACACTGTGTTTGAACTGAACTCAACCCAGAGCTGTACTGATGGGATGCAAGTTGATGCAAGTCTAATTGACAAGTAAAGTGTGGCAAGTGCCTTCCTCTTTCCCTCTTGTATACATACACACACACACACACACACACACAGAGCTTAGTAACTCAATGGAGATGTACTACTGAGAGCCATTGAACGTCATAACAACCAGTCCCTCAAGAACAAAGCTCTTTCATGAGTGGTGTTCTCATTTAATAACGCATTCTCACTCTCAGCTCGCCTCACTCTCAGCTCGCCTCACTCTCAGCTGCTCGACATTCCGTCCGTCTCTCTCTCTCTCTCTCTCTCTCTCTCTCTCTCTCTCTCTCTCTCTCTCTCTCTCTCTCTCAGCAAACTAAGCCTGCTAAAAAGGGGGGAAGAAATGTTTATTCTCTTCTGATCTTTGAATGATGTACCTAATTTGTACATTGATCATCTGGACATTATGTGATTCATACACATCTCTGTATCAGGTTTTCAATAGAGCTTGGAGTGAAATTAAGATTTAAGAGTTATTATATTTATATATCAGATATTTATGGTCAAAATGAATGTGTGTCTTGGCACACATCTTCCATTTCAGTGTGTACTTGACAACTGAGCAGTCGTGTTCAGATGAACAGAACTACAAGGCCAGTCTCTGTCAGAGTGCTCCATCAAAATGAAAATGCAATTGTTCCATCTCCATCTTATGAATGCTTGGTGCTTTTGTCCAATGATAAACACCATGCTTATCCACCACTCTCATCTTCTTTATCCTCCATATCAGCTTTCCTTAGTGCCTTTCTCAGCCTTTCCCCTTGACTTTCATAACCTCTTCTCTTCTTTCCATCTACCTCTCATCTAGTCCTTCATCTTGTCCTCAACTCCCTCTCTCAACCCCCCTTTCTCTCAATCGCGCTCTCTCTCTCTCTCAGCCCCCATTTCTCTCTCAATCGCTCACACTCTCTGTTTCTCAATCGCTCTCTCGCTCTCTCTCCCTCTCTCTCTCTCTCTCTCTCTCTCTCTCTCTCTCTCTCTCTCTCTCTCTCTCTCTCTGAGTGTCCTACATTGCTCCCTCTCCCCCGCGGTCCCCGTACGTACCGTGAGGTGTCCCTCGTGATGGTCTGGGAAGTGGATGAACAGATACTCTGTGGCCACCAACTGCATAATGGAGTCACCCAGGAACTCCATCCTCTGGTTATGGCCTCTGAAGACAGATATGGAGAGAGGGAGAGAGGGAGAGAGAGAGAGGGAGAAAGGGAGGGATAAATCTCAAAGTCCTCTCACTCCATCTAAAGCTTAAATATATAAAATATATATTCATACAGCATTAAAGAAGAGAGGTAACATGGATACTGAAACAATCACTTGTACACAATCACACTCTCTCTTTCATGCAAAAAAGAAAAAAACATGAAATTACATTCAATGTTTTGTCAGAAATGTCATATAAAATGCATTTCATTTGACCTAAGTTAGCATTGAAATATATATATATAACACATATCAACATCTGCTCTGCAAGTTTTAGGCAGGTTTGAAATAATCCTGTAAACTGGATGCTTTCAAAATCATACAAAGAGTTGTTTAATTAAAATACAAGGTGCAACAAACCAAAAACAACTAAATGTCACTATTTTCAAAAATAATGTTTCCGTCACGTATCAAACCAACAACTTCGTCTTGCTTTCTGCTTTGCCATTTCACCACTACAGAGAAGAGCCAAAGAGCTTAACGAATCAAGAGGGATTAAGAAAAGAGAGAAAGATTGAGTGAGAGAAAGAAAAAGAGAGAGAATGTCATGTGTCCAGCTATGGCATAATATGTTAACTAAGAGTTTTCAAAGCGAAATCCAGGAACTTGATTAAATCAGCATTCCAAAATGTTCAAACAGTTTTTGAAACTGAAATGAAATTTTTTATTATTGATGGAAAACGGCCCAATTCTACACACAACAAATCCAAGACTACTTTCTTTCGCATACACACAGGCACACAAACAAACACATACAGATACCTTAAGACTACAATAGGGAGGTGGGAAAAAAATGTGAAGCTTTGTACTCGATACTTACATCCGGTGACACTCACATTGTGTGTGTGACTCGTACATGAATAGCAACACTTACACATGGGCTGGGGGGGGGGGGGGGGGGGGGGCTTGCAAAACCGGTCAAGGAAACACACAGACAGACGCGCACACACACATACTCACAAAGTGAGGTGGTTGAAGCCGACTGTGCGGAGTGTGAAGGCACGGGCGAGCAGCCGCACGTGTGTGAAAAGCACCCCAATGGCGTCCTCGAAGTCCGTCAGCTTCTTCAGCACCGGGGATGACTCAATGAGCTGCCTGTCTGTCATTGGCTCCTGCACCTGATTACGCACACACGCAGTTATGCAAGAAAATTAAACACCAAAACACGCATGTTCCCATGCAACTACACACACATCCACACAAATACACAGTTGTGGCATAGACGTTCAACCGTAAAAACACCAAACACACACACACAATCATGTGCATTTGGACATACAGTATATACACTTATATCAGAGAGAGAGAAAAAAAAAACCTAATATATGCATTTATAATTATACATATATGTGCATAAAACTGCCAATAACAAAAACACAGAAATCATTACAAGCTAACCAGACAAATCCATGTATAAATATATATAATTCTGCCTGAATAATTCTATTGGTAAATGTATTCCTGCATCGTTATTGATCTCTTTTATTCCACATACAACCCTCAGCTACTGTTCACCACCTCATTACGTAGCAACATAAATTCAATTCAATTCAACTTTATTTCGCCATGTATACAGATACTAGGAATTTTTTTTGGTATTCTCCATGCAGGCTATAGTATCACCAAACTATCTCCTGCACGAGATCTCCACGGCCGCTACACAAGTGCCATCGGATCAAATCAATATATACATATAATGGTGTTAAATTATCCATTCATTTCCGACTCAAGGGAGACATTAAATACTCAAGACTTCAAACCACATCAGGATGTAACCATGCTTGTCTTGTAGCTACGGTCTTCGACTGAGCAGAGGAAACGAACAGCGGCGGTAAGCACAGCCACTTCAGTCTGACAAACAGAACAGCAGTGGGAGGGTGGGGAATCTGATCAAAACAAGTTGTTGTCTTCCCAGCATTTCACACGTCCTCCATGCAACGGAGTACAGCTCCACTGAAGATGTAAATATCTAATGGGTGTGTTGATAGGCGTGACGACTGCCTGACGAGATCCAGGCCGGTCGCAGCTTCAGTGAGATTGGTGCTGAGCCGTTGTGGACATGCGGCTGTTTTCTTGGAAACGCCAAAGCGTTTTAATTGGGCGGTGTTCGGCGCGCGCTAATGTCACGCATCCGTCCCGGCGCCTAGGCACCACGGGCTCGACCGGACCTGTTCGCCTGTCTGACACACGTCACGCCGGCCTTAATTAGCGACAGGCACTACAAATGCCAACCGCCACCTCGTCACCGCTAACGACGTCTCCCGGCGTGGCGTGCAGAGCGGAGTGTTAGTGCTGAGGGGGGGCAGGGGCTAGCACTCTGACAGCTCTAATAACTCTCCAGCTGAGCCTCACACACTCACACACACACACACACACACAGAGGTGGAGATGGTTTAATCAGGTGTGGAATCCTGGTCCACACACACACACACACACACACACACACACACACACACACACACACACACACACACACACACACACACACACACACACACACACACACACACACACACAGGTAAATGCTCTACACACGTGTAGATGACAAAGATGGTGGTGGGAGGTGAGGATTATTCCCAGATTTGCAACAGTGACTTAAAACACTACACAATCCTGACAGAACAGTTATATTCACAAAATATGCAAAAGGATATTTAACAACATAGGTAAACTGTACAGAGTAGTAGTAGTCCCAGTTCAACAGCAGAGGTGTACTTGACATTCTCTCTGAAGACCATCAGAGAGTGTAGAGTTGGAAGAGAAACAGCACAAATTCTGGCAGGCAAAGAGTGAAAGAGCAGTGAGGTGAGGAGAGAAGAGGAGAAGAAAGACAGAGGAGAAAAAGAGAGAGAGAGAGAGTGCGCTCTGTAAACCCAGTGAAGCAGGGAACAGTGACATGAGTACAGGCACTGCAACAGGAGCAGCTACAGCTCCTACATGTGCTGTGTTTAGATCAGGCATTAAACACCTCTCTCTCTGTCTGTCTCTCTCTCCTCTCTCCTCTCTCCTCTCTCCTCTCTCCTCTCTTCTCTCTTCTCTCTTCTCTCTTCTCTCTTCTCTCTTCTCTCTTCTCTCTCTTCTCTCTCTTCTCTCTCTTCTCTCTCTTCTCTCTCTCTCTCTCTCTCTCTCTCTCTCTCTCTCTCTCTCTCCTCTCTCTTCTCTCTCTAACATGTGAGGCTCTCTGACACTGCTCCTACATGTGCTGTGTTTAGATCAGGCATTAAACACCTCTCTCTCTGTCTGTCTGTCTGTCTCTCTCTCTCTCTCCTCTCTCCTCTCTTCTCTCTCTCCTCTCTCTTCTCTCTCTAACATGTGAGGCTCTCTGACACTGCTCCTACATGTGCTGTGTTTAGATCAGGCATTAAACACCTCTCTCTCTGTCTGTCTGTCTGTCTCTCTCTCCTCTCTTCTCTCTCTCTCTCTCTCTCTCTTCTCTCTCTAACATGTGAGGCTCTCTGACACTGCTCCTACATGTGCTGTGTTTAGATCAGGCATTAAACACCTCTCTCTCTGTCTGTCTGTCTGTCTCTCTCTCCTCTCTCTCTCTCCTCTCTCTTCTCTCTCTAACATGTGAGGCTCTCTGACACTGCTCCTACATGTGCTGTGTTTAGATCAGGCGTTAAACACCTGTCTTTCTCTCTGTCTGTCTGTCTCTCTGTCTCTCTCTCGCTCTCCTCTCTCTTCTCTCTCTAACATGTGAGGCTCTCTGACACTGCTCCTACATGTGCTGTGTTTAGATCAGGCGTTAAACACCTGTCTTTCTTTCTTTTTCTCTCTCTCTCTCTCTCTCTCTCTCTCTCTCTCTCTCTCTCTCTCTCTCTCTCTCTCTCTCTCTCTCTCTCTCTCTCTCTCTCTCTCTCTCTCTCTCTTCTCTCTCTCTCTCTCTCTCTCTCTCTCTCTCTCTCTCTCTCTCTCTCTCTACTCTCTCACACACTGATATATTCTCTGTGTACTTTCAGTCTCTGGGAAACTGGAGCTGGGCTTATTAGTGCCAAGTTCCATATGGACACTGCTGGACCGACACACAGGGGATGGAGAGGGATGGTGTGTGTGTGGTGTGTGTGTGTGTGTGTGTGTGTGTGTGTGTGTGTGTGTGTGTATCTATGTGGGTACGTATGAGTGAGTGTGAGAGAGTGAAAGATACAGAGTCTGCGTAAATGCACAAGCGAGGATGTGAGGGAAAAGAGAGAAAGGGGAAAAGAGAGGGTTAGAGAGAGGGAGAAAGAAAGAAAGAGTGTGTGTGTGTGGTGTGTGTGTGTGTGTGTGTGTATGTATGTATGTGCCTGTGGGTCTGGGAGAGCATTGATGTGTAGGTATAACACAGGAAGAGTGTGTGCCAAAGGCCTGGCTGAACTCACTCGACTTGATGTGTAAATCGATCTGATGCAAGACATCAGGGCTTGTGCCTCTCAGAGCGCTCAGAGCCTCACATCCACCCACCTCCCCAGCGCTCTCCCTACCCAGCCCCCGTGTGGAGTGGACCACCCTCAGCCCAAAGGGGCTTTGGCCAGAGGGCCTGAAAATGCTCCCAGGTGGGCTCCTGTGTGTGTGTGTGTGTGTGTGTGTGTGTGTGTGTGTGTGTGTGTGAAGGAAACCATCTGAGCACACACACACACACACACGCTCTCTCTCTCTCTCTCTCAGAGGAAACGCTTCACTGCTGTCCTTGGCCAGGTCTGTCCTGTTTGGTTGGCCACACTGTTTATAATAACCTGAGATAAACCAGAGATGCATTCCC
The DNA here is from genome assembly GCF_900700415.2 of Clupea harengus. Classification (NCBI taxonomy): domain Eukaryota; kingdom Metazoa; phylum Chordata; class Actinopteri; order Clupeiformes; family Clupeidae; genus Clupea; species Clupea harengus. The sequence goes on from NC_045168.1 coordinate 21,302,133, forward strand.
ACCCGCCTCCTCCTCCTCATGTTTTCGAAGGTCACTCAAGGGAGGTCTGTTTGGAAGTGGGTGGATGGGACACACCAGACACATCACCAAAGGGGCCCACCCGGCAGGTTCCCCTACCCAGCCTAGGGGGCAGGTCAGCTAGGGTGTGGAGCTTGTGGTTGTCCCCTCCCTGAAGGGGGGATTTGGTGGACTTCAACCACCCACAATAAACCACAGGGCAGGGCGGAACCGAAATATGTATTAGTCTCTTTAATATGGTTTCCTTGACTCCTCAGCCGCTTTCTTATGACTTTGCCTTCTTCCACTCCCTGCCCCCTCTCTGTCTCAAAGCGCTTATAAATTTAGCCAGTAAGCTGGCATTCTGCCCAGAACTGAGCAGTCGACACTGACAGACATTAGTACACACACACACACACACACACACACACACACACACACACACACACACACACACACGAACACTCAAACACAGTAAGGGATCAGTTCTGCCGCCAAAGAGGGAATAAAGTTTAAGCCGAGGGGATCTCTTTCTTTGGCTATTATTAAACAAAACTTAACATGCACACACGCACACACACACACGCACACACGCACACACACACACACGCACACACACACACACACACACACACACACACACACACACACACACACACACACACTCAAACTCCCTTCCACAAGCATGTAATCCTCTTTGTGCATCTTTGATCTCCGGTTCCAGATCCCGATGTCAAACAAACAGGGCATTTCCTGAATCGCCTCAACCACACAACGCATGGGTAACCCAGAGGAGCTGCACCAGCGTGTGTGTGTGTGTGTGTGTGTGTGTGTGTGTGTGTGTGTGTGTGTGTGTGTGTGTGTGTGTGTGTGTACACTGCGTCTACGTGTGAAAATATTGTGTGTGCGCGTGCGCGTGTGCGGGTGCGGGTGCGGGTGCGGGTGCGTGTATGCATGGCTCTCAACATTTCTAAATCCTGGTAGCCTGTTCTGGCAGGCATTCTTCAGATTGTAGTGGCCGGAAACGAATTCGAAAAAAAAAAAAAAAAAAGAGACAATTTATGTCGAAACGTAGATATATTCGAGAAAGCAAAAGAAAAATCATAAATGTCATTTAGTGCATCTGACTATAGTTTTCTTCCTCTGTTCTTTTCAGGGCTGTTGCTGGCCATTTGGGTGCCTTAAGTGGAATTGATTTGTGGCCATGCCGATGGCCATTTTTTTATTTGTATTAAAAGTTACAAAATGAAATGATATCCGCCCCCCCAACATGTGTCAGCCCACTACAAAAATGCCCGGTGTGCCAGATTACCATTCCAGCTCTTACAGATGTGTTATGCCTACTCACAGCTGTCTTGGTTGAGACTAGGACCTGATTCACATGGATCAGCTATTCGGAGGTAAAAAAACAGCGAACCAAAAGGTGACCGGTTTGGTTGAGGCTACATTTTCATATCTACACTTTTTTACCAGGATGATAAATGGGAGGACCCTTTTGGCTATGTATGGTTGGGACATAGTTGAAGTGATGTGAACCTGATAGGCTACTACAAAAGGATGTCCATTAGCTATTGTGTTAAACGAAATAGACCCGTGCCTTTGTTGAGTTTAAGAGTGCTACAAGTCATGATATACTTTAAGGAATGACAGATCACATGAGATGCTAAAATGACATCTGAAGTAGGAGAGACTGATGTGTAGGCTCGGACGGTGTGTGCTCCTCAGTTTTAGAAAAACCCCATCAGCATTAGCTTTTCGCCCCATAGACTAGGTTTTGTAACATTAAATCTAGCCTATTAGATCTTTAGCTTTCTAACATTAGCTAGTTAAACTTGGACGTTTTCTTGCCTGGCTGGTATGCATGCAATGTGTAGGCTAATGTTCCAGTACTTTAAGAATTAACATGTTCATTGTCTTTTATGCCCACAAATCAGGACGGATCTCATCGGATAGGGTGTTGGTGCATTTTGGTGGCCCGACAGGAACATTTGATTGCCCCTGGATGCCAGGCTAGTGATTTTGCGACACTGGAGAGTGTGAGTGTGTGTGTGTGTGTGTACAGAAAGTACTGGGTGGAAGTGTTTTTGTGGGAATGGATTGTGTGTGTGCGAGTGGGCTATGCAGCATCTTTGAGAGAGAGAGAGAGAGAGAGAGAGAGAGAGAGAGAGAGAGAGAGAGAGAGACAGAGAGAGAGAGAGAGAGAGAGCGCGAGCGAAGGAAAGGAAGAGAGATAAAGTGTTTGTGTGTGCATGTGGAGAATGGGAGAAAGACTTGGAGACAGAAAATATAATCTGCTACCCTTTATATCACAAACACAACATTAACAATGAACTCTGAAGTTGACACACTTTAGAAATACCACCCCCGCCCCCCCCTCCAACACAAACACTCCACACCCCTCCAAACATTGTTCTCCTCTTTAAATCTCTTTTCCATCTCTCCATTCTGTATCTCTCGGTCAGCCTGAGGCTCTGTGGCATAAACCAAACAATGTGCCTTTCAACCAGACAAAAACATGAGGAGAGACTGCTATAAACAAAGTCACTAGGAACCACGGTGTGTGTGTGTGTGTGTGTGTGTGTGTGTGTGTGTGTGTGTGCGTGCGTGTGTAAAAACATGATGCCTTAAGTTATGTTGGTGCTGCCTAGGATAAATCAATTGATGCAAAATAAAGGAGTTAGAGGATATGAGCACGAGAGGAGGTAAAGACAGAGTGTGTGTGTGTGAGCGAGAGACAGAGAGAAAGGCGGGGGGGGGGGGGGGAAGGAGAAAGAGAAAAACAGAGAGACATTAGCCCACCTGCAGTGGATGTGGTGGATACTGGAGCCAAACCTCCCGCAGGTCCTGCAAAACACACACACACACACAAACAAACACAATCAATGAATGACGGGTTGCAAATGAACATTTTGAAAACTTTTTCCTCAGTTTGAAAACCCCTCTAATCTGAGAACCAGCCGGCGTTACATTCATCGCAACCAGCCTCTCCAGTGTCCTGCTTGGCCGTCAGTGACCCGGGCTGGGACAGAGCCCCTCAGGGAAAGAGAACCAGCCTGGACCACAGCAGGGAGGACCAGACCAGAAGAAACCAAGCCAGCCTTCTCCCTACTCTAGGGCACATCGGACACAGGAGACCACAAGCGGGCTCGAGAGTGGAAACTGTATGACACAAGGCGTGTTGACAGACCAAATCAGACAGACAGAGAAATGAAAAAGGGGTCAGAGGTGAACCAAGCTGGCAGGAAATAGACTCTATGTCCTCCATTTTGAACCATCTGCTGAGCATCTTGGCCTGCTGTTTTGCGATGCTGTATAATAATAGCATGAAAGGATGCCTGGCACTGCAGAGTTTGGCCACTCTCGGCTGATGGAGAGCAAGTATGAGTGCAGTCACCGTGGAGACGAACAGACCGACTCTGAGGACGGAGAAGGTGTGTTTTCTGGAAAATTCTGGCTCCAACCTGTTTCAGGGGAACTTGAATTTGTGTGTAGAAGGAAAACAGTGCTGGAGTGGCATAACAGGTGTGAGTAGGAAATACCTGCATGTATGTGTGTGTGTGTGCGTGTGCGTGTGCTTTTAAATCAGAGTAAGGTCTGTGTGTATGTGTGTGTTAACCACAGGGTAGGCGCATCATAATTACAGGCTTCCAATCATGATTGCCAACATCACAAAAATCCATTCCCACAATATGAAGACAAAAACAGGCCATCTCCATCACACACACACACACACACACACACACACACACACACACACACACACACACACACACACACACACACACACACACACACACACACACACACACACACACACACACACACACACACACACACACACACACAGATGAATGTGCCTGAAAAGAAAATCATCCTGCCAGGTTCACGCACACATACACAAGTATGCTGGAAAAATAATCACTCAGCACATACACAACCACACCCACACACACACCCAATCAGTTAAATGCCCTTGCATTCGTTGTGAGATGCCTCTTCAGATTAAAATAAAAAAAGGATTGCACGCCTGTTGTCCAACAGGAGCTAATTCAGAGAGGCAGCAGTGCACCGTGCTTCATAATTAAAGCCCCATCTACAGCCCCATGTTTAATAACAGCTACCAATCACACCTTGCCCTCAGGCAATGTTTAGTGTGTGTGTGTGTGTGTGTGTGTGTGTGTGTGTCTGTTTAATGTGTGCACACATGCATGTGTGGAAATTTATATAAGCTCTTTTGCGTTTGAGTGTGAGTGTGTGAGTGTGTGCGTTTGAGTGTGAGTGTGTGTGAGTTTTTGGGGAAGCTATTTTGTGTTTGCTACAAAGTTTTTTTATGTTTTGCGTGCTTGCATAATGGTGCATAAAGGAGTCTGTTCGCGTGCTGGTCGGCGAGTGAATGGATCTCGCAAAGTCTTTGCAAAAAGCGGGGCGAACCAAGAGATAAAGTGAAACCCACACACTCTCTCCTGCAGAGAAAAGGAGAGGGAAGGGAGAGAAGAGGATGGCCGTTGTGTCTTTGGAGCCTGGTTTGATTGTTTGGTGTCTGCGGCGGCTCAGCCCACTGCATCCACACTTGTATTCAGCACTCCCCCTCAGGCGTGCGTGTGTGTGTGTGTGACAGAGAGAGAGAGGACGAGACAAAAGACACAGAAGAACACAAGGAGAGAAAGATGGAGGGATAGGGAATGACAGAGAGAGAGAGGGAGAGAGAGCGCGCGTGAGCCAGCAGTGGCACTTTCCCATGAATATATTCTAATCAAGAAAACGAAATGTATTATTCCCACGGAAGTGGCTTTTACCGAGTTTTGCCATTTCCCTTGTTATCAAAACACTGCATTGTCATATTTTTCTTCTATAGCTGGTGTAAAGAGCGAAACAGCGCCCCCTCTGTCAATGCGTGCTTGGTGCATTACGATGTGTAGTTGATGCCCCATCTGCTCCGTCTAGGTCAGTGAAATGCGACCATCGCTCAAAAGGAGGCCAGCTTTGCCTGGCTTCCCTTAGAGAAAAAAAAGTTTTAGCCAATCACATTGAAGCCAGGCTTGACCGAGCTCAACATTGAATGGTCATTTCATCGTTTCAATTTTTTTTTTTAAAGTGAGGCCAGGATAAACCAGACTTCTCAGAAATCACATCAAATCATCCTCATCATCATCATCATCATCATCAAAAGAAAACTGCCTGCACTGATCTCCAACCTGCTACCTGAGCACTGGGTGGGAACACCACACGTGGAACTTTAAAAGCCCGGATGTGCATGCTGTACATGACTCTGATCATCGCTTTTGGCTGGATCGTACCTCAGCCTGGATGGGATAAGGATACAAAAGGTACAGAGCTGACTGAAAAACCTCAAAAATGAAAATCAAATCAAAGTCATTCAACTGTCAACCCATTTTTGGCCTCACTGAGCCACTATTTCAGGTGCTTCAGAGCAAAGCGTTGGACCTGTGGAGATGAAAATGTGATGAAAGAGTGTTCAGCACTCTGAATGCTTTGACAGACACCCAAAGTAGTGCTGGAATAACAAAACACAGACGCAAACGTAGCTGTTTGGCCTGGGTGAATTTTGGACACTGTGGATTCCTTGTGCAGCATATGAGAAAGATTTCATTTTTTTTTTGTTAATGTCCTGGATAAGGCATTGTTTAAGATGTATTCCAGCCTGCAGGATTCCCTGGCGGTGGGATCTCTCAGCTGGTTGAGACCTACCCACTTTTTGACGAACAGACTAGGAAATGCACTGCAGGTCATCTCTGCAGCTGCCCCTCGTTCACAAGCCACCAGCTGAGATGCTCATAAAAGATGAACTGACCGCTGCCTTATCTAAAGTCTGCAAGCTGCTGAGGCTGATGCTCACTAAACATGTCACAAGCTACATCAGCAGAGGGGTCTTTTTCCAGCCAGAAAAGGATTAAAACCTACCTATGAAACACCTGTGGACAGGTGAGACTTGGCCACTTGGCGAAGACATCAATGGAATCCTGTGTCAACACAAGACATGAAGTCCTGCGGAGAGTTACATGACAGTGACAGAGTCACTGAGCGTTTCGCCTTAATGGTAAATGGACTGCATTTATATATCGCTTTTCTACTCATAGAGCACTCAAAGCGCTTTACAGATTAATGCCTCAGACATCTACCCATTCACACACCGATGGCAGAGGCTACTTTCTAAGGTGCCAACCTGCATATCAGGAGCGGTTGGGTGTTCAGTGTCTTGCTCAAGGACACTTCGACACTTGGTGAGGAGGAGTCGGGATCGAAACAGCAACCTTCAGATTGCTGAACGACCCCCTTACCTCCTGAACCACTCTCGCCCCTAATTACACTTAATGAAGGTTAGGAGAATGTCTTTCCTTTACAAGTAGAGGTGAGGGAAAAACACACAGGCCCTTGCTTCAGCACCTCGGACAGCGGAATGGCCCTGTCGGGGGCCTTTGTTTTGATATGTGGGTTGTTGTCTTTAAAACATATTTTCCTGTTATATGATCCATCTAATGTTTTTAGTCGTTGGTATTTTGCAAAAGGTCGAACACATCATTGTATAAATATGCTAGGGAGCATGATCACTTGTCTTGTTGTCTTGTTGTCTTAGTCACTTCACTTTGCTACTGCATAGAAATGGCAGACATTCACTCTCATCGTACACAATGCATAGTCTGTGTACCAGTGCCACCTATGGACTATTAGCAGTCTAAACATTACAGCAACTGTATCAAAATCCAATGAATTGTGCTATTTATACGAAACTGGGTGTGTCTGAAAACCCTTTGCTATGTGATGAGAAGAAACTTAGGGACAGCCTGCGGAGCCATAGTGTGTGACTGTGCATGCATCTTTTAGCGCGAACGCCACTGTTGTTTCTTGCTGATTGCAATTCGATTTTTGGAGACGTCCCCTGCACATATTTCCTCTGTTACTAATAACCCGTGCTTAGGGCTGTGAGAAGCTTGCACGTGTTGTTGTACAGTACTTGGAGAGAAAATAAAATCGCACCTCATGTTGTTTTGCAGTCCGCAAAAGCCTCGTAAAATGCTATTGTTCCCATGGAATGGGATATAAAAGCGAAGGTGAAGCATTACCCCAATAACGGCACTCGTAAGTAACAAGTAGCTATGATATCCATGTGGAGATTTAATCTCCATATGATCACCATCCTATGGATATGATAGCCATACCAAGCTGACTGGCTTCCTCTGTAATATTTGCCACGCAATGCCACTAAGACTGAGGGGGAAGGAGAGAGAGGAGGAGAGCGAAAGACAGGGATAAACATAAAGAAAGACAGAGAAGGGAGAACGGGTTAGACATTTCTTCTTTTGTTCTTTTGTTACACACACTAGGGCTGTGCAATTAATCAAATTTAGATTTTCGAGTTGAAACGATTTATTTGGCATTTTTCGTTGTACAGTAGGCCTAGAGATTTTCTGAAAGAGACGCGCATGCGCAATTCAGTCCTTCCCCCTAAGCATTCAACGCGGCCCTGCTGACTGGCACTCACTCTCAAGCAGCTGTAAAGTGAAGGAGGGGAGTTGTGTGTGTGTGGTGACCGGCGGAATAAAAAAAACAGCGCGAGTGGAAAATGGCAGAGGGAGGGCCAGCCCCGTTTGATCGACAAAAAGGGTAGAAAAAGTTCTCTTGTATGGGAACGAGGAGCAGAACCACTCAATGTGCAAGATTTGCTACAAGGTTATATCTGCGCCACTTGGCTACACAACAAATCTATTCAACCATCTCAAACTAAAGCAAAAAGTCACTCACAACAAATTAATAAAGAAACAAAAAGACAAGGCCACAACCCCCACGACATCAACGCAGAATCAGCACACTGGCACACTGTATAATTGCGACTCCTTATCCGTCAAATTCGGATAGGCACAACAAAATAAGAGCTGCCATTGGATACTTTTTAGCTAAAGATATCAGTACGGGCGAGGGTTTCAAGAAGCTAATCTATACTTTGGAGTTTGGACAAACGGTATGCGTTGCCATCTCGGCACCATTTTAGCAGTGGTTCTGGTTATTTTGGATACATTTAAGTTTTTCTAGGTCTTATTTGATTTTCTAAGTATATTTATTTCATTCATTAAATGTTTTATAGAAAATGCAGAACAGCTGGATATATCGTTTATTTTGGATAATTTAAGTTTTTCTAGGTCTTATTTGATTTTCTAAGTATATTTATTTCATTCATTAAATGTTTTATAGAAATTGCAGAACACCGCGATACATATTTGCACATTATTTTCTATTTGAACATGTTGTGTATTTTTTTAAGGGGAAATTATAAAGTTTCAGTTACAAAGTGTTTTTTTGGAGAGAAATGCTGAATAAATGCATCATGTTTTCAAACTCAAAAGTAATTGTTTGAATAATCGTGATTACAGCCAAAGGCAACGCAAAGACAGGGTGGATAGACTGAGAGAGCTAGGAAAAACACACACACACACACACACAGGCATGCATGCACGCACGCGCACGCACACACACACACACACACACACACACACACACGCGCGCACGCACAAAGGTAAACTTTCAAGATATCAAGTGAGGGAAACTAGCCCTGCACCATCCCGAGGTGATAATGCTGCATCAGTGAGAAGTGATACTGATTTCCTGGCAGCCCACTGGAAACGGATCAAAGCGGCCTGGGCTCGGACAAAGACACTAACCGCTCCAGCTGGAGGAAGTCCAGCCAGGGCTGACCATGACAAGATCACAAT